>NC_041011.1:22690345-22990345 GCF_004193775.1 Glycine soja
GAACACCTGAAAAAAAATTAAAGATTTTGTCTTGGGAAAAATCATAAAACCCAAAACTTTTTTATGAAGATGAAAAAATTTAACCATAAACCAAAAAATCAAAGAAAATAAACTTGCACTAGTGGAGTTCCTAGATAAAAACCACACCTGTAGTTTGTTATTCCACCAGTTGTAAATGCAATAGAGGCTTACAAAAAACATTACATATAGGTAAAAAAGTATGATTTTAAGATAGCTATGGAATTTGTGATAAAAATTACATGTTCCTAATCTAATCATCATTTATTATTTATTACTTTTCTATTTGTTTACCCCGTTGAATATTTGAATCTTTTGTTATCAACCCCTTTAAAAATTTGATATGACAACATTTACAATTATTGTATTTTTGCTTTATTTTTATTAAGTTAACGTTATAGAAGAATTGTTTAATAAAAAGGATATTAATATAATCATAATAAGAGTAATAAAAAAGGAATATGATAACTAATAAGATATTAATATAATCAAAATAAGAGTAATAAAAAAGGAAAATGGTAATTAATAAGTATAGAAAAGTAAAGAGGAGAAAAGGTAGTGACAAAGACAAAAGAAAAAAAAAGATAAGAAATGAAAGAGTGAAAACGTAATTTCATGAGAGAGAGAGAAAGAGAAGAGAAGCGAAAACGTATAAGGAGGGATTTTTTGATAATAAATATTTTTTTAAAAAATTTGCAACAGCTGACACTAAGGAAGAGAGAAGTGGTATGCTAAAACACAAAGCTTCAGAATTGAGGAGGGAAAAGGATAAAAATATCAACATTATTAGAACATAGTTTAATGTTTTTTAAAAATCTAATGGAACACATCACTTAATTATTAACTTTTCTTATATATGTATGAACTTATATTTATATAAAATATTAAATTAGGAGAAGTTACTTTTTTCGTATTTAAAAATGAAATATATATATATATATATATATATATATATAATTTTTTTTAAATCATTTGTCTTACGTAAAAGGCATAATTTAAATTTTAATTTTATAATGTTGAATGAAATAAAATTAATAGAATGAGAATTCAGTAAAAAAATCTTTAATGTTATTAATAATATTTAATTCCCATTTTAATTATGGCCCGTATAAAGTTGAAGTTATATTTCACATATTTTCCATATTTTTAATTTATCATAAAATGAAAAGGGAAGTAAAAAAATAATGAAATGGATTTTTTTGTAAAAGAATAAAGGAGGAGAAACAAAAGCGGATAAGAAAAAAGAAGAAGTTGAGGAAGAGAAGAAAGGGGAAACTGAATATTGATAGAGAAGAAAAGAGAAGAAGTTAAGGAAGAGAAAGAGAAGGGGGGGGGGGGGAGAATCGGATGCAAGAGAAATGGGACAGAGAGAAGAAAGTTGTGGAATTAAGGAGAATTAAATGGTGCGGTGAAATCCGATAATTAGAGAGTGACATGTGGCTTGGTGGTTGTGGAAATAAATTAATTAATTTATAAAAGGGAGGAATTGCAACAGTTGGCACAAAGAAGAGAGAAGGGGCCTTCTAAACACAAACCTTCAGAAAAAATGAAGCCTTGCACGTGGACTGAAGTGAGCAAAAAAGGTAGAGGGTTTATAATTTTTATATTATTAGGGATTTTTTTATAACAAATAATTTTTTAAAAAAAAATTGCAATTGACACTAAGGAAGAGAGAAGTGTTATGCTAAAACACAAAGCTTCAGAATTGAGGAGGGAAAAGGATAAAAATATCAACCATATTTTTACTTAGTTAAAATAAAGAACATAGTTTAATGTTTTTTAAAAATCTGATGGAACACATCACTTAATTATTAACTTTTCTTATATATGTATGAATTTATATTTATATAAAATATTAAATTAGGAGAAGTAACTTTTTTCGTATTTTAAAAATGAAATATATATATATATATATATATATATATATATATAATTTTTTTTTAAATCATTTGTCTTACGTAAAAGGCATAATTTAAATTTAAATTTTATAATGTTGAATGAAATAAAATTAATAGAATGAGAATTCAGTAAAAAAATCTTTAATGTTATTAATAATATTTATTGCCCGTTTTAATTATGGCCCGTATAAAATTGAAGTTATGTTTCACATATTTTCCGTATTTTTAATTTATCATAAAATGGAAAGGGATGTAAAAAAATAATGAAATGAATTTTTTTGTAAAAGAATAAAGGAGGAGAAACAAAAGCGGAGAAGAAAAAAGGAAGAGAAAGAGGGGGGGGGGGGGGGAAGAGAATCTGAACGGATGCAAGAGAAATGAGAAATGGAACAAAGAGAAGAAAGTTCTGGAATTAAGAAGAATTAAATGGTGCGGTGAAATCCAGCAATTAGAAAGTGACATGTAGCTTGGTGGTTGGAAATAAATAAATAATAAATAAATAAATTAATTTAAAAAAGAGAGGAATTGCAATAGCTTACACAAAGAAGTTATAATTTTTATATTATTTGTAATTTTTTATCATTAACTATGATGAAAATTTTAAGGTTTAATTATAACATAAAGGTGGATAATGTCTTGCACAAATTAAGGACATATGTTCCGGAAGAGTCCAAAGCAAATAACAAAAAAATTAGAATATTTCAGTTGTCTTTTAAGCAATTAAGTAATATGTTTGTAGAATAATCTAACTATATATACATAGGTTCATAGACACAGTGTTTGAAATATAAATTTATGGTTTTTTTAATTTTTTTAAAATTCACACTTTTTGTTTAATCTCTCATTTTTCTTATATTTTATTTCCTTTTTTTCACTTTGTAACCAACCAATTCATTTTTCAATAGTACCTTAAATGAATATATTAAATTAAGAATTCAATATAATAAAAAAAGAAGAAATAAAACATTTAAAAAATTAAAAATGTGAGCAAAATTATAAAGGAAAATAAAATTAAATGTATTTAGGATAAAAAGCCAAATGTGCATATTAAACAAAGTAAGGAGATTGAAATGACATTTAAGTCAAATAACTAACTACAAAAAATTTGAATTCAAAACATGAGAATAGTAACAAAAAGAGGCACGCCCGCATAAGAGCATATCTGAACAAAATATTTAAAAATTATTGTTAAGTATCTGTTAATGGTGTTTATAAATTTTTCTAACTTTGTGTTTGATTTACAGTTGTATAAAATATATATACTTTAAAATATGAATTTGATTGATTCAAAAATATATTGTGATTCAATTTTGATTGTTTGAAAAAATTTGATTGATTCCAGATAATTTATAACTAATCGAAATAATTTTTAAAAGGGAACATGACATGTAATAACCACATGTTTTAATTTTGATTGATTCCAAATAATAAATAATAAATACAACTTTTTTTTTTGTATTCATAGTAACATATCATTATATTGAATTTGATAATATAATAAATCAAATGTAATAATGAATGCAATGAAACTCATTATTTTTAAGATGCTGAATAATTGTATGTTACATGATTTGATTCAATAACAATTAAAATAATTATAAAAAATTCAATCAAAATAATATGTTTACTATTACTATTAGCACCAACATTGAATAAATTAAATAAATATTAATTGATTACATGTTAATAATTGAATAAATAAATTAATAATATCAGTTAAAGTATTATATATTAACCTTAATGATATCATAATTCAAATTAAAAATTTGAAATTTTAAAATTTTGTATGATGAGTTTCAATTTTATAGAGACATTAAACATAAAATGTAGAGAAAAAATCTTTAAAATTGCAAGCAATGCATTTCAGAAAACCATCAATTTGCAAGCTCTTTTACTTCCAAAATCCTAAAATTGCTATAAATTAAAATAGAGAAAGAACAAAATGTGATAAACAAAATACTCTTTACTATATGTGTCCCTCCTTCATAAATCGGGTTTATAATACTGGAATCAATTTTCGTAACTTCGTTATTATCAAAACAAAAAGATCATATCATACTTTTAATGGAAAAAAAAAATTCATATGAAAGTGAAATGAATAAGATTACTAATATTAAATAACTCATTTTAACTAATATAAACAAAAGTGTTTTCAATTTACGTTTTTCAGCAAATTGTAAACAATAAAATGCATTATCTGAAATATTTAAAATTAATTGTTAAGAACCTCCTAATTAAGAATATATGTTTAGTAATTTGAAAAACATGATTATTTTCAAATACAAATAGAATAATTAAAATTGATTTGTTAAGCACCTATTAATGGAAAGATATGTTAAATTTGCCTAATATTTTGTGTAAATTTTGAATTCGTAAAACATCCTTTTAAATATAATTGATGGTTAAGTTCCTACTAATTAAGAATAACCGAATGCCAAAATAAGTTTTAAAGACTAATAGTGTAATATTTAAGAATGATTGTTAAGTAAAATGTATGCTGAGTACAAAGGTTACATTCAAAGCTAATATTTACTTATATTAAAAATATATCTTCCCTGAACAGTGGTCATTAAGTATTAACTATTTTTGTTCAAATATAAGAGGTGAATATAACCATTTACCAAAAAAAAAATGAAAAGGTCCAGGACTGCGAATAAATACCATTTTCTGGGTAACCAACTAATACCACAATACGATTTTCAGGAAGAGAATAAATAGTATTTTTTGTTCGAGTGTTTGACGTCATTATTGTTTATCACCCGTGTGAACGGAATTTATTAATTCAATTGTTCACAATGTGTAGAAGTTATTTTTTTATTATAAAATGATCATTTTTTTTATTTTTGTAAGATTTGAATAAGGAAGAGTCAAAAGGATTTTACATACCAAGACCCATTTTTCTTTACATTTACGGTTTTTTTGAAACATCTAGGAGTCCATCATAATTGATCATTTACCAAATAAAAGTGATTGCAAAACAACTCCAAACTTGACCAGGAGAAATATTAATCTTCACCCTTGTGACACTTTTAAAATTAGAATCAAGTTTTCCCTTCAAGCCAAGCAAAAAAGAAAAGCAATCCACAATATTATCAAATAACATAAAGAATCAGCTTCTTCTCATCACAGCCTTACAAAAAATACAAATAGCTACCAATACATTTCACCTTAACTTTATTCATTCATTCATATTCATATTAGTAAAAAGTAAAAAATCCATCACCCCTTACAATAAAAAGCAGAAGGGGATACAACTATCACAGAACTAAACTACTTTACTTAAACAACCTCTTTTGAATCCTAACTATAGAAAATCAAAATCAAAACCTGATATATATAAAAAAAAGAACCAAATCAAAATTCCACAGGTTTTCTAGGAACACAGCTGCAATCAACAATCCTCCTGCAAGCTTGGCATAGTACTTAAAACAACCAACAACATCATCCTACATGATAAATGATAAAATCAGAGATAAAAATAAGGAAGAAAAGCTAATGGTAACATCACTTGTTTTGGAAAAATTAAATGTAACCACTCACCAGGTCTGCCAGTGCTCCATTTTTTCTCTCTATTATCTGGGATAAAGAGAAGCACATTAAGGTGTCCACACATAGTAAAAGGTCGGAAAGCATAAAGGGAAAAATGTATATAAAAGGTATATAAAAGGGAAGACATATAGTAAAAGAAAGAAGGTACCGTTGTACTCATGTAGAAAACAAAATAAAGGCAGAACATCCCAAAAAATATTTTTTCAAAAGTCTACAGGATATTTCTTACAGTTTCCTGAGATAAGTTGGATTTTGTAGCAAAAGGTTCAGGATCTCACAAAATGAGCTTATTTTTATTTAACAATAGAATAAATTTACTTCGGACATATGTACAATTTACTGTTTATGAGTGCATTTAATTTAGAGACCTTGAATATTAGTGGTGTGGGCTTCTATTTGAACTAAATTAGCGCGCATTTTGGACTATTTAAGAGGAAAATGAGGAGATGACATATGACTATATGTAACGATCCAAGTAACATTATTGGATTATGTATAAAATGTAAAAATTAATGGAAAAAACGCTACTAAAATTTTTCTTATTAGCTGCATAATTTCATTCAGAATTTTCATAAAAAATCACAGAAATTAGTTTCCTACGGATTCCATTCAGCAGGTAAAATCTTCGTAGATAATTGGTTTTTTAGAATTATGAATTCACAGGAAATTTCCGCGGAATAAAGTCGCAAAAAAATCTGCAGTAATGTTTTGTAGCGGATTTATTTTATAGGAAATTTCTTGGAGATTTAAAAGTTCCAGGAAAATTCACAAGAAATTTCATACAAATTTTTAAATCCGCATGAAATAACCTGTGAATTTTCTTGCAGAATAAAATTCGCAAGTAATTTATTGTGATTTAAAAATAATTATTTAAAAATCATCTTTTAATTTAAAAATCTAAATTTATTGAATTTATTTTAAAATATAGAAAATTTTATTTATTTTTTAAAATATTAATAAAATTAAAATTAATCTTTATAATTGAAAAATAAGTATTATTTAAAATATTAAAAAGAAGAACAACATCCCTAATGAAAGAATTCTATTTTAGTTATCAATTCCTTTTTATTATTCTGTATGGGTTACTCCGTATCATTGTGGGGCTCAGAACTCAAAATATACTATAGGATGCCTTATATTAGTTGCTCTTACTATGTCTTTTCCTTTAAAGCTTGGTCTACCTTCAATTAATTTTTTTGTATTTATTGGTCCTTCAATTAATTTTCTTATAATCAGATCATTGCATAAAAGAGTCCATAACATGGTATGAGAAATGCATGTATCTACACACCGTTCCTAATGTCATGGAGACTCTTACTCTAAGGAGATTTTCACTTTGAGCTATCATCTTAGGCCCATCCCTTAACATAAATTTCACATCCATTGATGTAAATCCATTTGCACAAGGGTTGAAGATGGATCTTCAAAGGTTTTTCTTTCTTTTTTTATGAAATCTATTGAATGAGAGAGAAAGTGGCGAGTTTATGGAGGGTTGAATGTAAGGTATTTAGTTCAAAGTTTGAATGTGTTTGGATGGAAAATGAAGATGATAACAATGGTGTTCAAGTAGGATTAAAAAATGAAGGTTTAGAAAAATGAAGAAGGGAGTTGGAAGAATCACTCCTCCAGAATTGGTGTCACACATAAGGTGGTGTTCCTTGATAAACCAAATTCTTAAATCACTCAAGTAACTAAGAAGATTCACTCTCACACTTTAGAAGGTGATTAAAAACTCAAATTCAAGGTCTATTTTTTATTAGAAAATGTACAGCCTATAAATAGGAATGACATCAAGTTGGTTACACAAGTGAGATGATCACCAATAACAACAATTGATGGTGTCATTAAACCTAATTAAAACTAGAATTGATAACAACAATTGATGGTGTCATTATACCTAATTAAAACTAGAATTAAGACACATAAACATATGAAAAATTGTGCAACTCCTTGGTCAACCAAGAGGCAGCCACAATCCTAGAGTTTTCACCTTATTATACCTTAATTTCTTTAAATGAAAACAAGCCCATAGGTGGTGCAAATTCCAAGAGAATTGACAACCACTTTAACACAAGTTTGGGCCTTTATTTCAACTAACAAAATGCTAATAAAACCACTCAACAAAAGTGGCACCCTCTACTTTTCTTGGAACATGGTGCAATTAACAATCCGAAGCTTCTCCACTTGTAACTTGGGCCTAAATTCAAATAGCATGGTTAACACTTGTTGAAGAACTTCCTTGGCCTTCTTTGTTCTAGCCCTTGCCATAGGTCCTCCAAGTCCTTCTAAAGGTTCCTTGTCCTTATTCCTTGCCTTATCCTCATCACTCTCTCCCTCTTCAAAAGGATTTGTCCTCAAATCGGCTTCTCCATCTACATCAAAAAGATTTAAGTCAGACACATTAAATGTAGTACTCACATTATACTCACTGGGCAATTCAATCTTGTACGCATTGTCATTTATCCTTTCAAGTACTTGAAATGGACCATCCCCTCTTGGTTGAAGCTTGGATTTCCTTTGCTCCGAAAACCTCTCCTTTCTCATGTGAACCCAAACCCAATCTCTAGGTTGGAAAACAACCATTTTGTGCCCCTTGTTTGCTTGTTTAGCATAGCTCTCATTCCTCTTTTCAATTTGGGCCTTGACTCTTTCATGGAGCTTTTTCACATAGTCCGCTTTGGCTTGTCCTTCCTTATGCTTAAGAACTGAAATATTAGGCATTGGCAACAAATCAAGAGGAGTTAGTGGATTGAAACCATAAACAACCTCAAAAGGAGAACAACTAGTGGTGCTATGCACAATCCTATTATAAGCAAATTCAATGTGAGGTAAGCAAACTTCCCAATTTTTAAGATTCTTTTTCAAAACAGTCCTTAGCAAGGTACCCAAAGTCCTATTCACGACCTCTGTTTGTCCATCCGTTTGAGGGTGACAAGTAGTAGAAAATAGTAGCTTAGTACCCAACTTCCCCCATAAGGTCATCCAAAAATGGCTTAGGAACTTGGAGTCCCTATCACTAACAATGCTTCTTGGTAATCCATGGAGTTTCACTACTTCTTTGAAGAACAAATCCGCCACATGATTAGCATCATCAAATTTCCTACAAGGAATAAAATGAGTCATTTTAGAAAACCTATCAACAACAACAAATATGGAATCCTTACCATTACTTATTCTAAGCAGCCCTAAAACAAAGTCCATTGATAAATCAATCCATGGAGAATCCGGAATTGGTAAAGGGGTATACAAACCATGAGGCATTACCTTTGACTTGGCCTTTTTGCAAACAATATAACGCTCACAAAATTTCTGCACATCTTTCTTCATGTTAGGCCAATAAAAATGCTCTTTTAATGTATCTAAGGTCTTTTGAACCCCAAAATGCCCCATCAACCCTCTTTCATGGGCTTCACACACAAGCAAGTTTCTAGTAGAACACTTGGGCACACATAATTTATTTTCTTTGAAAAGATAGCCTTCATATTTATAAAAACCATCTTTAGAAAACTTTTCACAATTTTTGAAGATTTCACCAACGGTGTCATCTCCTTCATACATTTCTTTCAAGCAATCAAATCCAATCATTTTTGTTTCAAGCATAGAAAGCAAAAAGTGTCTCCTTGACAAGGCATCCGCAACAATATTTCCTTTTCCCTTTTTATGTTTAATAACATAAGGAAATTGCTCAAGAAATTCCACCCATTTGGCATGCCTTTTATTTAGCTTACCTTGTCCTTTTAAGTATTTTAGAGACTCATGGTCACTATGAATCACAAACTCCTTGGGATAAAGATAGTGTTGCCATGTTTCCAACGCTCTCACTAAGACATACAACTCCTTATCATAAGTAGAATAGTTAAGGGTAGGACCACTTAATTTTTCACTAAAATAAACAATTAGATGACCTTCTTGTAACAATACAGCCCCAATCCCAACATTTGAAGCATCACACTCAATTTCAAAAGATTTTGAAAAATTTGGCACAGCAAGTATAGGGGCCTTGGTTAAATTTTGCTTAAGAGCATTGAAAGCTTCTTCTTGTTTCTCCCCCCATTTGAAAACAACATTTTTCTTAATTACCTCATTCAAAGGTGCTACCAAGGTACTAAAATCCTTCACATATCGTCTATAAAAACTTGCTAGGCCATGAAAACTTCTCACCTCGGTCACACTTTTAGGTGTAGGCCACTCTTGGATAGCCTTGACCTTTTCTTCATCAACTTGAACCCCTTTGGAACTTACTACAAAACCAAGAAACACAACATGGTCTTTGCAAAAAATACATTTTTCAAGGTTAGCATACCATTGTTCCTTCCTAAGCGCACACAACACCGATTTTAAGTGTGAAACATGCAAATCAAGGGTTGTGCTATAAACAAGGATATCATCAAAGTACACCACCACAAATTTAAGAATGAATTCTCTCAAAACATGGTTCATTAATCTCATGAAAGTGCTTGGTGCATTAGTCAAACCGAAAGGCATAACCAACCATTCATATAATCCATATTTAGTTTTGAAAGCAGTTTTCCATTCATCTCCTTCTTTAATCCTTATTTGATTGTAACCACTTTTCAAATCAATTTTGGAAAAGAAACAAGCACCATGCAATTCATCAAGCAAATCATTAAGTCTAGGTATTGGATACCTATATTTAATGGTAATATTTTTTAAAGCTCTACAATCGGAGCACATCCTCCAAGAACCATCTTTTTTTGGAACCAAAATTACCGGGACATCACATGGACTCATGCTATCTCTTACCCATCCCTTACCAATGAGTTCCTCCACTTGTCTTTGGATCTCCTTGGTCTCTTGAGGGTTACTCCTATAAGCTGGCCTATTAGGCAAAGAAGCTCCCGGCATGAGATCAATTTGATGCTCAATTCCTCTCAATGGTGGCAACCTACTTGGAACACTTGATGGAAACACCTCCTCAAATTCCTGCAAAAGAGTTTTCACACTAGAAGGCAATTCAAAGTTGTCAAAAGTGTTAGTGATCAAAACATAATTTTTGCAAATCAACAAGTATAGGGGCTGTTTTGAATGAAACAACCCTTTGACCTCTCCTTTTGTAGCTAGAAAATTCTCCCTCACTTCAAGTGTTTCACTCATCTTTTTCCTCTCTTGTGTTTCCCTCTTTTTGTCCTCACTTTTTGAACTCTCAAGTGTTTGGCCCTCTTTTTCTTTTTGGCTCTCCTTTTCTTTTTCTCTCTTTTCTTGAAGAATTTTCTCTCTCATTTTTCTTTGATCCTCACACACTTCTTGTGGACTCAATGGTTTGAGCACTATCTTTTTTCCTTGATACGTGAAAGAGATCTTGTTGGTGAAACCATCATGATTAGCCCTCTTATCAAATTGCCATGGTCTCCCCAAGAGTAAGTGGCTGGCCTCCATAGGAACAACATCACAAAGCACCTTATCATTGTACTTTCCAATGGAAATATCCAACTCCACTTGCTTCCTTACTTGCACCTCTCCATCCTCACTAAGCCATTGAAGCTTATACGGCCTAGGATGTGATTTTGTGACTAAAATCAATTTAGACACAAGTCTTGCACTTGCCACATTGGTACAACTCCCTCCATCAATGATCATCATGCAAACTTTGCCATTGATCAAACATCTAGTGTGGAAAATGTTTTCTCTTTGACTTTCCTCCATAGACTTCAATTGATGGCCAAGTAACCGCCTAATCATCAACAATTCTCCCTCCGGTGTTTTCTCCACTTTCTCCTCATCATCCTCACTCTCTTCTCCCTTTTCAACTTCGGAATCACTAATGTACTCTCCGTCTCTAAGAATCATGGCTTTCTTGTTAGGGCACTCATATGCATAATGTCCCAAGCCTTGGCACCGAAAGCACTTCACATCTCGACTTTTTTTTAGGATTGTTCTTGGAATCTTGGAGGAGTTTTTGATGGTATAGGTGTTGCATTAGAGGTGGAAACCCCTTTACCCTTGTCCTTCCAACTAGAAGAACCATAATTAGTGGAACTCCTTTTGGCCACACCTTTTCTTTTCAATTGTTGTTCTACTCGGATTGTTTTGTGAAGCAAATCCTCTATTTCAACAAATTCCTACAACTCAACAATATCACGAATTTCACTATTTAAACCATTAAGAAATCAAGCCATAGTTACCTCTTCATCCTCTTCTATCTTGGCTTGAATCATGAGCACCTCCATTTCTTTATAGTATTCTTCAACGCCTTTGCAACCTTGGGACAACTTTTAAAGTTTGAATTTTAAGTCCTTAGTATAGCTTGCCGGCACATACCGCTTCCTCATGATCCGTTTCATTTCAACCCAAGTTTCCACCAAAGGCTCCTTGTTTCTAGCTCTCTGATGAGGACATGACCAAGAGCAAGGGCTAGAGCAAGGAAAGCCAAGGAATCTCTACAACAAGTGTTGTCCATACTATTTGAATACAAGCCCAAGTTTCAAGGAGAAAAGTCCAAGGTTGTGAGTTGTATCATGGCCCAAATGGAGGAGGACTAAATGGCACCACTTTGTCACAAAGCAATCCAAGTAGAGCAACAATTAAAAAGGAAAGGAGTGGCTAAGAGGAGTTTTACCAACTTTGGTTCTTCTAGTTAGAAACACAAAGGTAAGAAAGATGGGGCTGCTACTTCTAGTAGTTCCACACCTATCCCATCAAAAACTCGCTCAAAGTCCCAAGAGGAACCCTCTAAAAGGAGTAGAGATGTGAAGTGTTTCAAGTGCCAAGGCCTAGGACACTATGCTTATGAGTGCCCTAACAAAAGGTCTATGGTTCTTAGAGAAGGAGAATATATAAGTGAATCTGATGTTGAAAAGGAAGAGGAGAGTGAGTACGTAGAGGAAGAGGAGACTCCGGAGGGAGATTTGTTGATGATTAGGTGGTTACTTGGTGGTCAATTGAAGCATGAGGAGGAGAGCCAAAGAGAAAACATCTTTCACACTAGATGTTTAATCAATGGCAAGGTGTGCATGGTGATCATTGATGGAGGTAGTTGCACCAATGTGGCTAGTGCTAGATTAGTGTCAAAGCTACATTTAGCTACTAAACCACATCCTAGGCCATACAAACTTCAATGGCTTAGTAAGGATGGGGAGGTGCAAGTGAGGCAGCAAGTTGAAGTGGACGTTTCCATTGGGAAATACAATGATAAGGTACTTTGTGATGTTGTTCCTATGGAGGCCAGTCACTTACTTTTGGGGAGACCATGGCAATTTGATAAAAGAGCCAATCATGACGGTTACACCAACAAGATCTCTTTCATGAACCAAGACAAAAAGATTGTGCTCAAACCATTGAGTCCACAAGAAGTGTGTGAGGATCAAAAGAAAATGAGAGAAAAACTTCTTCAAGAGAAAAGAGAAAAAGAAAAAGTGAGCAAAACACTTGAGGGTGAGAAAAAGAGGGAAACACTTGAGAGGAAAAAGAGTGAACAAAAGAAGAGTGAAACACTTGAAGTGAGGGAGAGCTATTTAGCCACAAAAAGTGAGGTCAAGAGATTGTTTCGTGCTAAACAGTCACTATACATCTTGTTTTGCAAAAATAAGATTTTGACCACTAACACTTTTGATGATTTTGAAGTGCCTTCTAGTGTTAAAACTTTTTTGCAAGATTTTCAAGACATGTTTCCATCAAATGTGCCAAGTGGACTACCACCTTTGAGGGGAATCGAGCATCAAATTGATCTCATTTAGGGAGCTTCTTTCCCCAATAGGCCAGCCTATAGAAGTAATCCACAAGAAACCAAAGAGATTCAAAGACAAGTGGATGAACTCATTAGCAAAGGTTGGGTAAGAGATAGTATGAGTCCTTGTGTTGTCCTAGTGATTTTTGGTCCCTAAAAAGGATGGGACATGGCGCATGTGTTCCAATTGTAGAGCCCTTAATAACATCACCATTAAATATAGGCATCCTATACCTAGGCTTGATGATTTGCTTGATGAATTGCATGGTGCATGTTACTTCTCTAAAATCGATTTAAAAAGTGGATACAATCAAATTAGGATTAGAGAAGGGGATGAATGGAAAATTGATTTTAAAGCAAAATATGGTTTGTATGAATGGTTGGTTATGCCTTTTGGCCTAACTAACGCTCCTAACACTTTCATGAGATTAATGAACAATATCTTGAGAGAGTTCATAGGAAAGTTCGTTGTGGTGTACTTTGATGATATTCTTATCTATAGCACTTCACTTGATTTGCATATTGATCATTTAAAATCTGTCTTGACTATGCTTAGAGAAGAACAATTGTATGCCAATCTTGAAAAATGCATCTTTTGTACTAATCATGTTGTGTTTCTTGGTTTTGTTGTGAGTTCAAAAGGAGTGCAAGTTGATGAGGAGAAGGTTAGGGCTATTCAAGAATGGCCTACACCTAAGTCCGTGACCGAGGTGAAGAAGCTTCATGAGAGAGTCAAAGATCAAATTGAGAGGAAAAATAAAAGCTATGCTAAACAAGCCAACAAAGGGAGAAAGAAGGTTGTCTTCGAACCCGGAGATTGGGTTTGGGTGCACATGAGAAAAGAAAGGTTTCCGGAACAAAGAAAACCAAAGCTTCAACCAAGGGGAGATGGACCATTTCAAGTGCTTGAAAGAATCAATGACAATGCTTACAAAGTTGAGCTACCCGGTGAGTATAATGTTAGTTCCACCTTCAATGTATCTGACTTATCTTTTTTGATGCAGATGGAGAATCCGATTTGAGGACAAATCCTTCTCAAGAATGATGAGGACATGACCAAGAGCAAGGGCAAGGATCCACTTGAAGGACTTGGAGGACCAATGACAAGGGCTAGTGCAAGGAAAGCCAAGGAAGCTCTTCAACAAGTGTTGTCCATACTATTTGAATACAAGCCCAAGTTTCAAGGAGAAAAGTCCAAGGTTGTGAGTTGTATCATGGCCCAAATGGAAGAGGACTAAATGACACCACTTTGTCTCAATTTTAGAGTGTTTAGTTTCTCTAAATAATGACCCAATTCTTGTAAAGTTGGCTGACCAAAAATATATTTTGGGTTAATCAACTAAAAGGGCTTTAGTTAGGTTTAGCTCAAGTTGTAATAAGGGCCCAATTGGCAACCTAGGCATCAGCCTTTTGGGAGACCAAATGGTGGCTGATTGATGGCTATTGGGGGTAACTTTTGGTTGCCACAATTTCAGTTACACTCAGCCATTAAGTTCTTTTAATTCCCTAGGTTAATGGCATTAAGTTATTTTAATTCTAGGTTAGTGGGTCATTACTAAAATATGTTGTAAAGCTTCTATATAAGCTGAACCATTTTATCAATAAATACAAGTTGAGTTTTATTCAGAAAATTAGAGTTTATCTCTTTTATTTTAGTGAGAGTGATTCTCCTAAATTCTTGAGTGATTCAAGAACACCCTGGCTGTATCAAAGGACTTTCACAACCTTTGTGTGTTGCCCTCACCGGCAAGAGTGATTCTTTCCTTCCTTTCATCTTCAACCTTGTTCTTTCAAACCAGAATTCCAGAAAATCCACTTCTGCCCAGAATTATCTCGTGACCATAACTCCTATTTTACTCACTCAAATTAAGTGATTCTTGAGCCTAAATTGAGTTTCAAAACGATACCTTTCACCTCGTTTTGGAATCACCTCATTTGGAGCCCTGTAGCTTGAGTTATTGCCATTTCTATATTTTTGTCCAGCCACCGCTTAACCTACGTTTTACCATCCCATTCATCCATTTTATGCCAAGAACCACCTTATTAAGACCCACGAAATTAACCACCTTATTTTCCATCCTTTCCTTAATCAATTTCCGCATTTTCTATCAAGGTTTAATCCTAGACGATCCTAAGTCAGCCCTTGTGCCATGAGGGTTCATATCACTCTCTCCCTTTGCAATTTGTTCCACCACACAAGAGCATAATCTGAGAATTCCGCAACTGCTAGCTTCAATTTTTGGGCCTCCTCATAGGTGTTACATGAGAAGATATGCTTTATCTTGAGCTCCCACTCCAAATATGCCTCCGAATCACTTTTGCCTTTAAAGGGAGGAATGTTGAGCTTGACTCCTTCAATTCAGTTTGGCCTTAGACCACCACCATTTCCTCCTCTCCTTTCTTCTTCATGACGTTCAAGATTCTCTAATCTCACAATTCTTTCATACAACTCCTCGTTGTTGTTTCTCAATAGTTTTGCATTTGAGCATTGAGAGCATCCAATAAGAATCTTTGTGCCCCATCCAATTGATGTTCACCACCACCTGACATATTCAAAATAAAAATAATAATAGTTATAAAGAAAATAGAACCTCACCACACTCAAGTGTATCTCTCAAATATGGCTTTTTTTAAAAAAAATTTGTACACTCTTGCCTTTTTCCACTCTAGAATTCTCCTTGAGTTCTAAAGCAATTCAAGATAAAGTTTACACAAAGTTCAACCACCAATTTGTGACAAGGAAAAGGCTTAGGGTTAGGCTAACAAAAGCTTAGAACAAGGACAAAAAATTCCAGCAACTACACAATGGGATTTTTTTGAAGGAATTAAACTTCATAATTTCGTAATTCAAACCTTCTAACAACCAATTATATTACCTTCAAGAATTTTTGAAAGCTATTATAGCATGAACCATTCAGCCCAAATATTTTTTTAAAAAAAATAAGTTTCTATTTTTTTAATAAGAAATTAAAGGCCTAATTTTTGCAATGGTTTAGCCTCAATAAAAAAAATAGCATGAACAAGGTAATATAAAATGGCAAGGAAGAAATTAGAAGGATGTACCAAGAAATTTCAACCCAAGCACTCTTGAAAAACCCTTGAACCGGAGCTCTGATACCAAAATGATGTAAACCCATTTGCACAAGGGTTGAAGATGGATCTTCAAAGGTTTTTCTTTCTTTTTTTTATGAAATTTATTGAATGAGAGAGAAAGTGACGAGTTTATGGAGGGTTGAATGTAAGGTATTTGGTTCAAAGTTTGAATGTGTTTGGATGGAAAATGAAGATGATAACAATGGTGTTCAAGTAGGATTAAAGAATGAAGGTTTAGAAAAATGAAAAAGGAAAATGAAGAAGGGGGTTGGAAGAATCACTCCTCCAGAATTGGTGTCACACACAAGGTGGTGATCCTTGATAAACCAATTTCTTGAATCACTCAAATAACTAAGAAGATTCACTCTCACACTTTAGAAGGTGATTAAAAACTCAAATTCAAGGTCTATTTTTTTATTAGAAAATGTGCAACCTATAAATAGGAATGACATCAAGTTGGTTACACAAGTGAAATGATCACCAATGACAACAATTGATGGTGTCATTAAACCTAATTAAAACTAGAATTGATAACAACAATTGATGGTGTCATTATACCTAATTAAAACTAGAATTAAGACACATAAACATATACAAAATTGTGCAACTCCTTGGTCAGCCAAGAGGCAGCCACAATCCTAGAGTTTTCACCTTATTAAACCTTAATTTCTTTAAATTAAAACAAGCCCATAGGTGGTGCAAATCCCAAGAGAATTGACAACCACTTTAACACAAGTTTGGACCTTTATTTCAACTAACAAAATGCTAATAAAACCACTAAACAAAAGTGGCACCCTCTACTCTTCTTGGAACATGGTGCAATTAACAATCTAAAGCTTTTCCACTTGTAACTTGGGCCTAAATTCAAATAGCATGGTTAACACTTGTTGAAGAACTTCCTTGGCCTTCTTTGTTCTAGCCCTTGCCATAGGTCCTCCAAGTCCTTCTAAAGGTTCCTTGTCCTTATTGCTTGCCTTGTCCTCATCACCCATCCATTTGGGGAGCCCTATGAGTGATCCTGTAGGAAACAAGTGATTTTATTGAGAATATATGAGTTTGGGTGGTGGCTAACCATAACACAAGGTCTACAGAAAACCTTGGTCTATATGCGAGTTTCGCCCACTCATACATTCTATATGCTTATTCACACACCAAAAAGGTCACCCAACACTAGGTTGAGAACCTCATTGGGTAGTCACACCTTCTATGTCTACTCATATTTAATATGCATGGATGCTCATAAAATATTTACTCTTTGATTCCATTGAGGATTTAAATACGACATCTCTATATCCACCATCTCACTAGCTATGACCTTTCTCAAGGAATCTAAGTCTCACCAACATCATTCATCTCAACTAAGCATTTCATAACAATATATATCACATTAAAATCATCACTTACCATTTGCTTTTCATAATGAATTCCTTTAATTTCAAAAACACATTTTATTAAAGAAATATTTCAACTTCCAAACCTTAAAAACACTTAATTTGAATAAGAATGGAAAAACTATTTTGGGGGGTTGAATTAATTCAAAATAGAGATAATTATGGAGATATAACTTGAAGATAAATGAAGAAAATCACTTGAAAGATAACTACAACAATTAAAATAGATTATATTAGCTAAAGAGATCATTTCCTTGTATATATTATATTACTTTGTAAATTAAGGAGATTATTTGTCTTTATAAAACACATTTATGATTTTATAAATAGAGAGACATAGGCAAAAGCAAAAAACACCTCTACACACCACCCTTCACTGAAAAACTCTCTTCTCTTCTTTCTTCTTGTATTTCATAAGTGACTAATTTATTTCTTAGCTATGAGAGGACAGGATTGAACTCTATTATATGTAATTTTCTCACATTAATATATTTTTTGAGTTTATTATTCGCCTTCTATACTTAATGCTTTGTGAACTTACTCACCTCATAAATGATTTTAGGAATTAATGTGCACTTTGACGAGTCTCATTAAAGTTCGAATTGAATCGGATACTTAATTGGGGTTATCTCTAGGGATAGAATAATCTTGGTTAATCCTTACTAATTCCCAAATGATAATTTTGATTGCTTGTGTTGGTTTGCCAAGGGATTGAGAATCAAGGCAAGTGATTTAGGGTCTATCACCTAAGGGATTAGGGATAAAATACATTAGTGAATTGGGGATGAACGACATAATAACATAGAAGTGTGAGGAATTGCAACAAATAGGGGATTCCGAGTACAATCTTAGCATCTCAACATTATTGTTTCCATCTACAATTATTATTGCATTAACAAGTAATTTCTTACATTTTCTTTTAATTTATGTTATTAAATTTTCAAGAGGTTAATCTCTCTAGAAAAATATATCTTTAATTTTCTATTTTTGATTAGTTTTAGTTTTAGGTAGTTTAAAATATAAAACCACAAAAAATATCTTTATCCAAAAAGGTTTTAATTTGAATATTCATCCATGCACTATTTCCTTGGGAGACCGTCTGAGCCTTGGTTCAGTACTACAATTGGAGATTCGGTTACACTTGGTTGGCGTAAATCCTAGATTCAGTTACACTTGGCCGATGTAAGTTGTAGCATAATTAAAACGTTAACAAGTTTTTGACGTCGTTGTCGGGGAATAGTTGTTTGAAATTCAAATTAAAATAATTTAGGAATTGTCTTTTGGGGAATTATATTCGTAGTTTAAGTAATTATCTTTAATATTATTAGGTAGTTATCATGTTTTTTATTTGTCTAGATTTTATTTATTTGTTATATTGTTATTTATATTGTCTTTTGTCTTTATCCTATTAGATTTAATTGATTTATTCTTTCAATTTATCTTTTAAAATTTTTAGCATTTTATTTTATTTCCTTTTTAAAGATATAATTCAATTTTCTTATTAGACCATAGATTTATATTTTGAATTTATGTTTCTAATTTATCTTTTAGAATTTCCGCATTTAGTTTTTCTTACTTTTATTTTCCCTTTTGATAAACAAATTTTGAAAATTAAAAATTTTAAACAAATATATTTCTGTTTTTATTTTATCTTCAATTTCAACATTAAATTTTAGTTTCCCTTTTTGATAAAATTTTCAAAAACAAATAATTATATATTTTAGTTTTTAATATATATTTATATTTTTATCTTTGTAGATTTATTATCCTATTTTTATCTTTTAATTTTTCGAAAAAAAATTTCTCTTCCCGTTTTAAATATTCAAATTCTCAGAAAATATATTTATAGCCCCTCCAATTGATTTTTGAAAAAAACAACTTGCCTATTTTTAATAGTTCAATATTACCTCTTATCTCTTAAACTGTGTTTTTCTAAAAATATTTCTACTTACTCATTTTAATTAAAAAAATTGTAATCGGAAAATTTTTAGGCTAACTACTTTATTCTTTATATAAATTTTCTATTTAGTTATCATTTAGTGTTGTCCAAATTTATCACTTACCCCTTCTTTAGAAAGAAATAATAAATATTTATTTTTTAGTATCGCACGTAATTATAAAAATGGCCAAAGACCCAAGCATGACCAAATTAGAAGTCCGCCAAGGCATAAATATAAATAAACATATTTGTCTGCCGGGAGAATATCAAGTAAATCTTCCTAGCGGGATCATTAATACTTTCCATAACACTCAATTTATAGGATCCAACACTGAATAATCACATACCCACCTGACATGGTTCCAACAAATATGCACATTAGTAAGAATACCCAGAATCAAAGACAGTCACATCAAGATGCTACTTTTTCCCTTTTTGTTAGGGGGAAGTGCACTTGAATGACTCAATTCTCAACCACACCATAGTCTAACCTCATGGGAGCAAATCAAAGATGAGTTCTTCAAACAATTCTTTCCATAATCAAAAATCAAAGCTATCAAGGAAAGGATAACTAGCTTCTGATAAACAACATTCGAGTCTCTCTTCAATGCATATGAGAGGTATAAAGCTTTACTTAGGAGCTGTCCTTGCCACGGTTACTCTAATTACCCCCAATCTCCATGTTTATAAAAGGAACAACTAATGAATATAGACGAATGATAAACGCTTCAACAAGAGGATACTATGTCAATGGAACCATGACCAAATTAAAGAAAATTATAGAAGATGTAGCAGCTAATGAATGGGCCCGTGATTGCAACTGCAACTCTCCAAAGGATGTTCCCAAAGAAGACACCGAAGATGAATCCCTCAAACAACAAACACAAATGAAAGCTATGATGGAAAACATAACCAAAAGCATAGTAAAACAACTTCAATCGTTGATACCGCCAAAACAACCAATACTCTCATGTGAAGAGTGTGGAGGTAACCACCACACCTCTTATTATATGAAGGAAGTAGCCAAGGAAGCCAAATTCATGAGAAAACACACTACAAAATTAGAAAAAGTTGTAATCAACCTTAGCACCACGTCCTACTATAACCTCGAGAACACCATGGAGGTAATAAAATTCATTAAAAAAATCAAGTAAAACAGTTAGTGGTGCAAATAAAAGAAATCCCCATCAAGGTTGACTACAATGTCATAACAACAAGAAGCAGGTTAGCAACTAAAAAGCTAGTAAGAAAGGACATGGAGGTAAATGAAAAAGTGAAGGAAGACCATAAAAGAGGAGGACGTGATAGTTGAAGAAATAGCACGAGAGCCAATTAAGAAAAAGAACCAATTAACATGAGAAGCTAAACAAGCAATTACACCTGAGAAGTTGTATCCTTGCAAACCAACAAATCAAGACAAGGAGCAGCGATATAGAAGGCTTATAGACTTTATTAAGAAACTCAATTTCACCATTCCTTTCACCAATGCCATAGACATGCTGCTAGAAAACTCAAAGCTTTTAAAAGACCTCATAACTAAGAAGGTGAGTTTGAAAGACTATGGCGCAATGACTTTTGAAGAGGATTGCAGTGTCATCTTGGAGAATCCAAAGAAGCTAGGTTATCCCAATAGTTATACTACTCCTATATCAATTGGGAGTCTATCAGTAGGTAGAGAATTCCCTGATCTTGGATCTAGCATCAACCTAATATCATTATCTTTGCTAAACAAAATTGGAAAGGTAGCGATGAACCAACATGCATGATGATGCAGCTAGCGGATCGTTCCATTAAATTTCCTTTTGGAATAGTGGAAAACATGCCTGTACGAGTTGGGAGGTTCACCATACCAGTGAACTTTGTCATCATGGATATCAAAGAAGACGCCGGTGTCCTTTTGACTCTAGGAAGACCATTCCGAGTACAATCTTAGCATCTCAGCGTTATTGTTTCCGTCTACAATTATTATCATGTCAACAAGTAACTTCTTACATTTTCTTTTAATTTATGTTATTAAATTTTTAGCACATTAATCTCTCTAGAAAATATATCTTTTATTTTCTATTTTGATTAGTTTTAGTTTTAGATAGTTTAAAATATAAAAACACAAAAATATCTTTATCCGAAAGGTTTTAATTTGAATATTCATCCTTGCACTATTTCCTTGGGAGACAACCCGAGCTTCACTTCAATACTACAATTAGGATTCGATCACACTTGACCGATGTAAATCCTAACGTAATTAAGACATTAACCATCATTCATGCTTGCCAATTGAGCTTATCACTAGCCTTAGGCCATTAACTCATCATTTTCTCTACAAAGCAAAAACTTGGAACCTTATTCTTCTTCCTCTTGCACAAGACCTTCAAGAGAGGAGAAGCCACCATTTTTGTTCTTCTTCAAAGCTCCATACTAGTATTCTTGAAAATTCTTCACTCAAAGTTTTGGTAAGAAGCTCTTAAACCTCTCTTTTCTTTTTATTTGTCCATCGTTTTCGTGCAAAACTCTTATTTTTGGTACCAAAATTTCATTTTTCATTCTTAGAACTTTGAGACATCAAGGACCAGAGCCCCTTGTTCATCTAAGTCATTCGTGTAGCTTCATTCAAGGTAAGGGGGGTCTTTCCACTTCTTGAATCCCAACCTTGTTGTCTTTGGAAGCTAGGCTTCATTGCATGTTGTTTTGATGTTCAAATATTCATAGCTACTGTCTTGGCTGGAACTGGAGGATATGTTGTTTTCTATAAATTTTAAGGTTAAAAATGAGTTCTTTGGGGGTTAAAAATTAGGCTTAGCCTTAAATTTCACTTAAATCAGAGTTTTCTAGCAAAAGTTATGAATAAAACAAGTTTAAGGACCTTTTGTAAAATAAAAATCTGTCACGAAATTGAACTGATTGTTATGGTTGTATGGATTTTTTTCTTAAAGTTTTGACCTCGAAAATGACTATGTTAGGTGTGAAAATATAGGGTAATATATAAGATTCACTGAAAATAAGTTAGGAGCAAAACTTTGTAAGAATGAGTGACAAAGTAATTTTAGACAGTAGACAACTTAACATTGGGATCTATGCCTTTGGATAAGTTACCTTAGAATTATTTATTTTCTGGAACTGTTGATTTAACTACTATATTATTGTTGAGGTAAACTCCGAGATCTGATGACTGATGCCTATTCTGGAAATTGTGATAATTCTCGGTTGATGAAATTTATGAGATGAATGCATGTATACTAATTATTATTATTGGTGAATGATAAGACCGGCAAATTGTGAGCTTTGGAAAATTATATATGTGGCGTGCGAATTCACATTCTGCTATATGTATCTATATATTGTTATTTTATCTATACGCGTTGTGGTTTGGGTCCAGGGATGTTCAACCCTCAGCAAATTGTTTGTTATGATTGTTAGATGGTTCTAATCATAGTTGTTATGTTGTCCAATTGTTTTGTGTGATGAGTAGTTTCTGCCGTTTAAGGGACCACGATTGGTTCCTTGAGAATAGTATGTAGGCCTGAGCTTCGTTGCTATTTCCTGTTTGTTTGTTTGTGTTATACATGTTTGTTGATGTACGTGGCACAAAAGGATATGAGAGAGAACAATGAATCAATGATTCTATTTTCTTTTGTGAGAAAGTAAGATTACATTGAGAAAGTGGATGATGGATAAAGATACACTGGGATATAGTGGGCTGAGAGGTTTGAATAACCTAGGGGAATTAGTGAGTGGTGACTATCCAACATTTGGTGCACTCATTTGGCACGGGTAACTCAGAGGCCTCACTTTGCTACTCTTGACGGGCTCCAAAATTATGCTTTTTGAGTTGGGAGATGAGGGGTTGATGTACGATGTATCCGTATGTAGTGAGGATTGATGGCGGTGATTGGGCCCAATGGTGAATTAAGTGTGATAATTACGTGCTTAGGATGCGAGAGTGTTGTTTTCTTAGAGAAACCACACGTCATGGTTAATTAGGTTGCATGTTGTCTTTGTTTGACTATTGTGTGTTTGTGGCATTTGAGGAGTGGAGGACTCACCCCTACAACCAACAACTTCCAGGTATTGAAGATGTCGAGTACACCGAGGCATTTGTGGGCTTGACATAGCTTGTAGAGTGAGCGGGTATGGCCATGAGTTGTTACACAGTCCACACGTTACGTTTACCATACTCGAGTCCACGTAGTGCTAGTAGATAGATCGAATGCAATGCCTATTACTATAGACCATACATTAACCTGCTATATCCCATGGCGATTCACCAATCGCACAAAGCTTCGATATTATGAAGATTCTTGCTTGTATTTCAGACAGGAAGAGCCACATCATGATTTGGAATTCCTGTTGACTCCAGTTGAGTACGATGGTTGGGACAATGTTCGCCGATACAGTTTGGAGCAAGTGCACCCACTGGAGGTTAGAGAGGATCATCGAGACCATACAGACATGTCGTCTGAGGAGATCGAGGAGTACCAAGAACTTTTGTGGCAGTTGAAGCATGCATCCAAGGAGGAGAGTGACGATCCTTCTGAGGACATATCTTAGTTAGTTCAATGCTTCTGGTGTGATAAGTGGTCTGCTCCGGTCCTAGTTTTCTTTATTGATTTTGATGTATTTTGAGAGAGGTTTCTCCATGAATGTGTATTTTGTTAAAGCAGGAATGCAAAAGTTTATTTTGCTTACTTTCATACTATCATGGGTTATATTTGTATTATTTCTTCCGTGGCACTACTGGTGTTATTTATTTATGTGTGAAGACTAAGTTATTCTATATCCACATTTATTTTAATTCGATATAAAGGTTTATTGTTTTTCGTTTGTTATAAACAAATAAAGGAAGAAGTTTTACTACTTGTAAGTAGCAGTTAAATATCATGACACATATTTCTAAAATAAATTAAATAAAAGCATTTTCAAGCAATATTTTTAGTCTGAAATTTGAGGTGTTACAAATAATGTTAAATTTATGTCATATTCTTTGTATTTTAAATATTTTGTTGTATTGTTTCAAATTTAAATATTTTGTTATATTGTTTGTAATTTTATATATATTTGGTAATTTAAATATTTTAGTTCAATTTAACTTGTTGGTTACATATCTTTTTTTTAATTTTAAATATGTATTTTAATAATAAAATAAAATACAAAGAAATAAAAATACTCTATATTTTTTCTTCTTTTTTAGTTTTGGTATCAAAATATTCTATAATTTTTATGTGAGTAATGAAATTACACTACACTACTCATGAAGTTGTGGTCAATCAATCAATTATTGTATCAGAAGAACTTTTAAACTAAAAAATAGAAATAGAAAATATTTAAAGAAAAACAATTTTGGATACATAATTACAGTACATAACATGTAAGGTAGGGTGAGCTTCTGTCCAAGCTTTTTTATTTTATTTTAAAAATGTAAAAGTAATGAAATACAAAATATTGCTATTTTTAACTAAATGATTTTTAAATCAACTTTATTTCATTTTAGTATAATATTTTAAAATAAATTTATTTAATAATTGGAATATGAATTAGAAAATAAAATATATGAAGTGATGTGTTCAAAAGAATGTGCGTCGGTGTTCCTAATTTTTATAAAACAATTCTTATAGTTTATCTTCTCATTATGTCATGTTAAATATTTTTTTACATTTCATTTATCTCTTTCTTTACCTTCTAAACACATGGTTATAAATTATGTAAGTTGTTTCTATTTTCATGTTATTATCACTGTTGGACAATGGCAAACTGAAGCCACAATTGTTTCATTGTGATGTCCCACATCGGAAATATAATATTCCTTTTCTTTATTCCCAAATTTCCTAACTGATTTTAAACAGTTTTGATTGTTATTCTTTTAACAAATATTTCCTTTTATTTAATGCTCTTGATTAGCTATAAACCAAATAGCATAACCTCCACTTTATTAGCAATTCTCTAACGGTCAATTTGTTAAATGTGTAGCTAATAATTATGATTTGTGGACATGAAAAGAGAAAGACGTTTTTCATTGGTTTTGCTATTAAAAAGAGGACTGTCATAGTCTTGCACAGACAGAAAATAATTTTCAATTCTTTTCTTATTATCTACTTCTAAAATTCTGGGCAATTGTTCTGTGATTTCCATAGCCTAAGGCCACGAGTGCACGTGTTCATAGGCTCGTTGTGTTAACCTTGGGGAGCAGTCGGCAAACTAGATTGCATCAAGGTCTAGCCAAATTTTACTTTCAAGGCAGTGTTTTTTCACGGCACAACAAACCTCCGATCTGTGTTATATTTTTCTGTTTTGTACTTCTGACTTCAAGTTTTTTCCAACAATTTGAAAGCAAAATTTTATTTTTTTCCTTGCATCAAGTACTAAACAGAAATGGCTGGAAGTCTATCAAAAATCATTCCGGATATGTCGAAAATAGAACCTCTAGATAGCTCAAATTATAGGAGATGGTCTCAAAAACTGTTGATTTTGTTTGAAGCCTTAGAGGTTGATTATGTGCTATTTGAAGATCCTCCCGCTGATGTCAACGCTTCTGAATCATCTACTCCTAAAACTCCTGCCACCCCTGTCGTCACACCGCTTCCTGCAGAAACCAAGAAAGCTGACGAAGAAGCAAAGAAGAAATATGAAAAGGACAACAAAACTGCTAGAGGTCATCTGCTAACTCATATGGCAGATAATCTGTTTGATCTTTTCATTAATCAAAAGTCTGCGAAAACAATATGGGACACTCTGCTGAAACGTTACGGCGATGACGATGCTGGAAGAAAGAAATATGTGGCTAATGTGCTTCTAGAAAAATTTCCACCTTCGTGGAGTGACTACCGCAACCAACTGAAACACAAGAAGAGGGACTTGTCACTTCAAGAATTAATAAATCATATGAAGACAGAGGAGGCCAACCGACTTAAAAATAAGCATGTTTTACATTCTGTAAATTCAGTTAATGCTAATGTTGTTGAGTTTGCTGATCAATACAGGTCAAAAGGAAAAGAAAAATGATTTCAGAAAAAAGGACAAAAGAAAACACACACTAATATCAACAAAGGTGTTAACAAGATTCAGAAAAGAAAGGGTGAGTGCTATGTTTGTGGCAAAACAGGTCATAAAGCTTATGAGTGCAAACTGAGGAAGGGACAACAATCTAACAACTCGAAACCTGCTGCACCACATGCTCCTCAAGCACATCTAGCAGAAAATGAAGAAGTGATAGCTGCTGTGGTAGTGGAGGCAAACATGGTCGACAACAAGGTGGACTGGATTCTAGATACCGGTGCTTCTAAACACTTATGCGCCAACAAAGAGCTTTTTCACCAGATTGAGGATGCTGATGACGGAGAATGTGTTTTCATGGGAAATTCAGCTACAGCTGGAGTGCTTGGTAAAGGAAAGATTCTCTTTAAACTTACTTCTGGAAAAACATTATCTTTGAGTGATGTTTTGTATGTTCCCTCTCTGCGTAGGAACCTAATTTCTGGTAGTTGTCTAAATAGAGCTGGATTAAAATTGGTTTTTGAAGCTGACAAAGTAGTAATAACTAGAAATGATGAACGCTATGTTATTAAGTTCTGGTATGTCTACCCAAATGTGGGGGGAAGCCATTTTGTCGTCCTGTTATATACTAAATAGAGTTCCCCATAAACGACTAGATAAAACTCCCTATGAATTATGGAAAGGATTTGCGCCAAATTTAAATTTTTTAAAAGTATGGGGATGTCTTGCTAAGGTAGCTCTACCAGATTTCAAGAGGACTAATGTAGGTACCAAAACTTTTGATTGTGTGTTTATTGGATATGCTCAAAATAGTGCTGCTTATAGGTTCTTGCGTTTGAATGATAATTCTATTTGTGAATCTAGAAATGCAGAATTTTTTGAACAAGAATTTCCTTTAACAAAACATGTTAATGAATTGATTTCTTCTTGTAATACTACTTCAGTGCCTTTACATTTGCGTACTTCTTCCTCTGTAACAAATGAACAAGTTAATGAACCTAGAAGAAGTAAAAGGAAGAGAATAGAAAGTAGTTTTGGACCAGATTTTGTTACTGCCTTCGTGGTTGAAAACAATGATGTCGATAAAATAAATGATGTTTTTGTATCTACTTTTCTCATTGAGGAAGATCCTAAAACTTATAATGAGGTTGTAACTTCCATTGATGCCAATTTTTGGAAAGAGGCAATTAATAGTGAATTAGATTCTATCATGTCTAATCATACTTGGGATTTAGTTGACTTACCTAAGGGAAGTAAACCAATTAGATGCAAATGGATTTTTAGAAAGAAATTAAGAACTGATGGAACCATTGATAAATTTAAGGCTAGATTAGTAGTTGTTGGTTACACACAAAAGAAAGAAATTGACTATTTTGATACATATTCTCCTGTTACTAAAATTTCCACAATTCGTTCTCTTGTTGCTTTAGCTGCTATTCATGGACTTATAGTGCATCAAATGGATGTAAAGACAGCTTTTCTTAATGGTGACTTGAGAGAGGAAATTTATGTGGAACAACCTGAGGGCTATGTGATTCAAGGTCAAGAGAACAAAATGTGTAAGTTGAGAAAATCATTATATGGCCTTAAACAGGCTCCCAAACAATGGTATGAAAAATTTGACCAAACTTTGGTAAGTGATGGTTATATTGTGAATTCATCTGACACTTGTGTTTACTCTAAATTGTTTGGACAAGAATGTGTGATAATATGTTTATATGTTGATGACATGTTAATTTTCGGTACTAATGTGACTGTAGTGGAAAAGACCAAATTATTCTTATCTTCTCATTTTGATATGAAAGATCTAGGAGAAGCTGATGTGATTCTTGGAGTTAAAATGAGAAAAAGTGATAATGGTTTTTCCTTGTGTCAGTCACATTATATTGAAAAGATACTTAAAAAATTTAACTGTTATGATGAATTACCTGTGAGAACTCCTTATGATCCTAGCATACATCTTAAGAAAAACAATGGTTCTAGTGTTTCACAAACTGAATATGCTAAAATCATAGGGAGTGTTATGTTTCTCATGAATTGTACTAGACCTGACATAGCATATGCTGTGAGTAGACTAAGCAGATATACTCACAATCCAGGTAATGAACATTGGACTGCACTTCGTCGCTTACTCAGGTATCTTAAAGGTACTATGGATTGGTGTTTGCATTTTTATAAATTTCCTGCTGTGTTAGAAGGATTTTGTGATGCAAATTGGGTTACTGATAATGATGAAGTAAGTTCCACTAGTGGATATGTTTTTACTTTAGGTGGAGGTGCCATATCATGGAAGTCTTCCAAGCAAACTTGTATAGCACGTTCAACTATGGAATCAGAATTTATTGCTCTTGATTTAGCAGGTCAAGAAGCTGAATGGTTGAGAAACTTGTTGGCAGATGTGCCATTGTGGGGGAAACGGTCTATACCAGTTTCTCTTCATTGTGACTCTGAAGCAGCTATTGGAATTGCTAAGAACAGTGTTTATAATGGAAAAAGGAGACACATACGCATTAGACACAGTTCAGTCAGAGAATTGTTAAAAAATGGTGTGATCTCATTACAGTTTGTTAGATCAGAGAACAACTTGGCAGATCCGTTCACTAAAGGTCTAACAAAGAAAGTTGTACTTGAATCGTCGAGGGGGATGGGGCTTAAGCCTTTGTGTTGAGGAAAGCATGGTGGATACCATCAATGGTCAAACGAAACCATATGATTACTCTATTGTATTACATTTCTCATCTCCATGACATGTGGTAATACATTGTGGATAGGTTGAACTTTTAGTTCTTAATGAGTGCATAGCCTTAATTATTAGGTGGTCCATATGAATTGGACTTGATGGACTCACCGCTTGTTATTTTGAAAGATGAGAATTTTTTGCTCTTAATGAATCCATAGCCTCTTTGGTGGTGCTTTTGAGACGCACTTGATGGATTCAACTTCGTAAGAGTGAAGGTGGGCCGCCTTCTATGAAAGAATTAGGCTTTCTTTCTAGAGCTCTCATTAGTATCCAAGGTGTGCGCATGGCCATTAAAAGCGCTGGTTTGTAATATCGCGGAAATCACAAATATTAGAGAAATACATGTGTTGTAAGGGTCTCATTTGAAAACTTGGTAGTTCAAGAGTAATTCACTACCTAGACACAATTGTTGCCTTACTTCACTATGTATCAATTCAATCATTATGATATTGATACTTAAATGTTACTCTCTCTTTTGCCCAGAAATTGCTTTTTTTTTTCCAGCTTTACCATTGGTGGGGGATTGTTGGACAATGGCAAACTGAAGCCACAATTGTTTCATTGTGATGTCCCACATCAGAAATATAATATTCCTTTTCTTTATTCCCAAATTTCCTAACTGATTTTAAACAGTTTTGATTGTTATTCTTTTAACAAATATTTCCTTTTATTTAATGCTCTTGATTAGCTATAAACCAAATAGCATAACCTCCACTTTATTAGCAATTCTTTAACGGTCAATTTGTTAAATGTGTAGCTAATAATTATGATTTGTGGACAGGAAAAGAGAAAGACGTTTTTCATTGGTTTTGCTATTAAAAAGAGGACTGTCATAGTCTTGCACAGGCAGAAAATAATTTTCAATTCTTTTCTTATTATCTACTTCTAAAATTCTGGGCAATTGTTCTGTGATTTCCATAGCCTAAGGCCACGAGTGCACGTGTTCATAGGCTCGTTGTGTTAACCTTGGGGAGCAGTCGGCAAACTAGATTGCATCAAGGTCTAGCCAAATTTTACTTTCAAGGCAGTGTTTTTTCACGGCACAACAAACCTCCGATCTGTGTTATATTTTTCTGTTTTGTACTTCTGACTTCAAGTTTTTTCCAACAATCACAAACTCAATGGATTCTCAAGTTACAAAGTGTTCTGACTTTTAAAAAGAATTTCAATAACACAAAGGATTTCAGCTCATCAAAAAATAATAAAACAAAAAATATGCAAAAAAGTTAACAACAACATATAAAAAATAATATTATTTTTAGTTTAAAGAAAACGTAAAGATAGATAGTTAAAAAAGAAAAATATAAATAAAAGGCATTAAAAAAATAAAAACAAATATTTTTTTTAAAACTCAGTCTAGAGAAAAAAAAGCAATTTCTAAACTCAGTTAAAAAAACACGTTTAGTTGGAGAATCGATTTTTGTAATAAGTTTTTTTTTTAACCTTAGTTCAGAGAAAAGAATCGATTTCTAAAATAAGGCAAAATTAAAAAAAAAAAAACATTGTTCACCTTGAAAAATCAATTTTTCGTGAATCGGTTTCTCAACGTGAATAATGTTTTATATAATTTGTGTAAACAATTTTACATTTGTATTATTTGAGCAACTAATTATTTTATTTATATTATGTGTAAAAAATCTAAAAGAGTAAGAGTTACTTTCTATTCCGGCCATGTATTTTTTTTTTAATTTTTATAAGTAACTAATTTAACTATTAGAGTTATTTTTTATCTTTGATTTTTAATCTAATACTTAAAAGTAACTTGCTAGAACGGTTAAATTAAAAGAAAATAAAGGATATGAGTAATTCTTTAAAAGTTAGTGTTGGAATTTAAAAAATATATTATCTACTGATTCTAAATCATTTGATATAAAATTGATTATATTTAACAATATAGTAATAAATGATCGAATAATAGTATATAAACTTTTACAATATTAATATACTTTGATTAAATTTTAATGCTAAATTTATTTATTTATACAAGAGAATAGTAAATGAAACTATAAAATTGTTTATTACATATAATAATTTTGTTATATTTTATAATAATTGATTTAAAATAAATAATATATGAATTAATAGTATAAATAATTTTTATATTATTATTCAATGATCAAATTAATTTTTTAGTTATTAATTTATTATTTTAATTTAATTTAGTCTTTTAATATTTTTTTAGTTCAATTAGATTTTTTAATTTTTTAAAAGATTTAATTTAATTTTTATGGTTGATTCCACCTAAAGCGGTAAGTCTGTGAAGAAAAGCTAAGGTGAAAATCATATAAAACAAAATTAATTTCTAGTTTCCATATAATAAAATAAAATATATATTTCATCTTCTATAAAAATATTTGAATTTCATCTCTTAAAAGTTTAAGTATATTTTTAATTTCATTGAAATGTTATTTTTTTTGACTCGAGATAAGATTCAAATATTTTAATCTAGTTGTATGTTTTATTTTACTTTTTATATGCATAATTAATAAAAAAATTATTACATTTTACATCAATTATATATATAAAATTAACTTAAAAAATATCATATAAATATCAGTTATGCGTGTCAAAAAATAATTATTATAGTTATGAATTTAACTGAACATCTAGCTAAAAAATTATATATTTTAATTTTGAAACAATAAAAAACATATTAGAAATTATGAAAGAATGAATTTTAGATATTTTTATATTCACGAAGATTAAAAGTATATTTTAGAAAAAAAAATCAAAAAAGAAATTACACATATTTAAATAACTTAGATTGTGATGATTTCATCTCGTGGGTGGAGCGTGCGAAGGGAGAGGGGGTCAGTCAAGGTCAGCATAGAAAGACTCCCTCTCAGTTCCGACGAGGCGGCGACTCTGCATTCCCACCCACCTAACTTCTCTCTCTTTCTCTCTCTAGGGTTTCGCCATTTATCCCTAATTAAGCTAATTTCAATTTCATTTTTAAGGCTGTGTTTGAAAGTGTGTTCAATGGGTACTCCGGAATTCCCAGATCTGGGAAAGCACTGTGCTGTCTCGGATTGCAAGCTCATCGATTTCTTGCCCTTCACCTGCGATTGCTGCGACCAGGTTCTTCCATTTTCCTCTCTCAATCTCAATCTCCATTATACCCCCAAACATGCGATTTTGTTAATTAAAATACTCCTAAAGTTGTAATTTGCTAAAGTGATTATATCATCATGAAAAATGGGACATAGACTATTCATCAAGTAGTATGAATAAAATTGTTCCTTTAATTTTTAATAACCTTTTGCGCTTGATCTGTAACATCATATCAACTTTGATTGCATAGTTAGTAGCTAATTGGGCGAGAATCTCTTTTCCCAGTAGTAGAAATTTACACAAATTTGTAGGAACTAAAACGACGAAAATGAGTTACTTTTGAAATGATAAGCTATGGAAGGATGGGTTTATTTTTATTTTTGTGTTGAAGTGGGGATGGGAAGTTGGTTAGTTGTTGTACTTGTACTAACCAACTTAGGTGCATAATAAAACAATACAAGAAAATTGTAGAGATGGCTTCGAGAATTTGGAATGACGATAAAAATAGTTATAAACTTCTTTTTTTAGGTTAAAAGTAGTTATAAACTTCTTTTTTTAGGTTAAAAGTAGTTATAAACTAATGGTGCTTGAAATCGCATTTTTTGGCCACACTTATGCATAAAGCTATATATACTAGCATGTAGAAAACGTGCATATTTTTGTGTGTTGACTTTTAATCCAAACACCTATCAAGAGATAAGGAGAGTGGTTGATAAGAGTGGGAGACCAAAACGATGGGAATGATTGGCTCCTTATTGTTTAAGCTTATGGTTATTTTTAGGATAAAACAGGTGAAGTTTTTTAGGTGTTGTTTTCAGACTGATATTGAAGTTTCACTTTACCTCTGTAACTAATGCCAAGTGCCAACCATTACTTGCTGGCTACTAATGTGAAACCCCAATTATAATGTGAGAATGACACCAAAAGCACTTAAGGAATTGCATCTTGGTATTGCTCTTATTTTTATTTCCACAAGCCTCAAAGTCCACTATATAGAAGTATCACCAAAGTATATATATTTAGGTGTGAAAGGCTGTTTTAATGTTTTAAACCATTGTTGTTAAACCCTTGAGTTAACTCATAAGACTCTTATGAGTTTACTATTCTAGTTAGCATGTTGACTCATTGTCAAACTCTTTTGTATGTAAACACATGTAAACTCATTAAAACCGTGTAAACTCTTGAGTCAAGAAGCGAGTCAACATTTGAAATCAAATGTAATTTTTCCTCCATTGACCCCACAACAATGTTTTTAATGACGGATGACGGTTCATGGCGGAAAGCCAACAATCCACCGTAAAAATATGACGGATAGTGTAGCAGCAAATGACGGACGTCATGGCGGACAAAAAAAATAAAAAATAAATATATATATGTATATAGATATATATATATATATATACACACACACACACACACACAAATAAATATTAACAAAACAATAGATAAAAAATAAATATAAATAAAAAATTAAAAAAACAATGGATTACATTCAAATAAACTAAAAGAGTTTCATGAGTTCACATAATAACCAACACCAAATAAACTCATTCAAGAGTTCAAAATAACAAAAGGATAATAGCATAATGCAAAGTGCAAAGTAAAGGTTGAGGCTCTAATCATCTTCTTCAATTCCAACATAATCCTCTTCGTTGTTATCATAAGGTAGTGGAGTATCTCCCTCACCCTTTTCTCCATCAGACGCCTCAAAATTAATCATGATTTCTTCTTCTTCAGATTCAAGTTCAATATCCTCAAACTCTAGATCCTCATTATTTTCTTGGACTGCTTTTTGCTTCCTTGATGAAAATCCAACAACCATTGTCCATTTTTTAGAAGTGTGGGCAGCAGCCGCAGTAGGACCCATCACTTGTTGGTTGCTTTCTTTCCCTTTTTTTCCACCTAGTATACATCCTACACTCTCCAACCCCCGAAGCCTCATACACAGTTGCCCAATTTAGTGCATCATCATCTTCAAATACTAAATCATTTCCAGCATCATTATCATCATCTTCATCCATCTCTCCCACAAGCAATTCATTGCACACATCAATATCATTAAGAGAAATTGGATCAATTTCATCTCTTGCATTATATCTTTGCTTCTATTGTTGGTTGTATTTGACAAACACCAAATCACACAACTTCTTGTGCTCAAGCCTATTTCTTTTTTGGAAGGAATCTACAACATAACAAATAAATCTTGATCTCAATATCAAATACACTCCAAATAAAACTTGACCATCAAAATTAAATAAGAATTAAAAAGCATAGTTAGAGTTTTGTCACTATTACTTGCTCAAATACACTCCAATTTCTTTCACATCCTGAAGTACTGCAAGTCAAACTCAAAATTTTAATAGCTAGTTTATGCAAATTTGGAGTTTGTGACCCAAACATTCGCCACCAATATACTACAATACCAACCAAGAGCATAACTTAGAATTCTGAATTGTAACATTAATACGTAAAAAAAATAGTATAATATTAGTATTTGTCATTTGGTAAAAGTTTCTTACTAGGAGAATGAATTTTCCTTTGAGCCATTGCAAACTTAGAACCAAAGTGTTCAGCACCAATCTTGTAAAGATGCAACATAGTTAGAATTTTCTGTTGCACATCAAATTGTGGAACCAACTTCTTAATGCAATCAGTGTTGTCATAAAAGAACTCTGGATTTAAGAAGTGGGCAGCTGCATGCAATGGTCTATGAAGTTGACAATTTCATCTTTTATCAATGATTGCAAACACATCTTTGTACTTGCTTTCGTTGTTGTTGAAAGACTTGATAATTGTTTCTTTTGCCTTGTCCATTGCTTCATAAATATAGCCCATGGCTGGTTTCCTTTCACCATCCACAAGACGAAGCACTTTGACAAGTGGAGCCATGACTTTAAGAGTGTAAACCACACTATTCCAAAAAGAAGGCATGAGCACTACCTTTGCAGCTTCTTTCCCCTTAGGCTCCTTAGATAACTTGTTTAAGATCCATTCATCAGAAATAAACATCTTTCTAATATTAGCTTTCTCTTTGTGGAGCCTTTCCAAGGTTAGATAAGAAGTGGAAAATCTAGTAATAGCATGTCTCACCAATTCCCTCTTGTTTGCACAATTTCTCAACAAGCTTAATGTACTAGAATGGGCATAGATAAACCCAACTAGATTAATTGCCCTTCTAATTGTCTTCTTTATCAAGGGAAGCTTCCCAATGTCTTCAACCATCCAATCAATACAATGGGCTGCACAAGGAGTCCAATAAATATGTTTCCTTTTGTCCTCTAACAACTTACCCGCTAAAACATGGTTGCTCCCATTATCAGTTACAACTTGAATAACGTTCTCTTCTCCAACTTCCTCCACAATAGCATCAAGCAACTCAAAAAGTTTTTCACCTGTCTTCACAAAATCAGAGTCATCAACAGACTTCAAAAACATTGTACCAGCTTGAGAGTTAACCAAAAAATTAATGATGCATCTTTGTTTCTGATCAGTCCATGCATTGGACATAATAGTACAACCATACTTGACCCATTGCTCCCTGTGGCCTTTCATCAAATTTTCAGTGTATTCAATTTCCTTCTTCAGAAGTGGAACTCCGATGTCATGATAGCTTGGAATGGACAAATGTGGCCCATATTGACCAATGACTACAACCATATTCTCAAAGCTTTTCAATTTAATGAGGTTGAATGACAAACCAGCTTGATATCAAAAGCGAGCAATATATTGATGCACCTTCAAATACTTCATTCTTATCCATTGACTCTCTTATATTCATTTGCCTCAACATCTCCATTTTTCTCTGATTGATTGCATTTTCGGGATGAAATGGAGAAAAGCATCGGGGGTGTTATGTGATGCAAAGGTACCGATCAAGCTAAAGGGAAAATTTTATCGGACTGCGGTAAGACCGGCGATTTTGTACGGAACAGAATGTTGGGCGGTCAAGAGCTAACATGAGAATAAAGTAGGTGTAGCGGAGATGAGGATGTTGCGGTGGATGTGTGGTAAGACTCGACAGGATAAAATTAAAAACGAAGCTATTAGAGGGAGAGTTGGAGTAGCGCCTATTGTAGAGAAGATGGTGGAAAATAGACTTAGGTGGTTTGGGCATGTAGAGAGAAGACCGGTAGACTCTGTAGTGAGGAGAGTAGACCAGATGGAGAGAAGACAAACAATTCGAGGCAGAGGAAGACCCAAAAAGACTATAAGAGAGGTTATAAAAAAGGATCTCGAAATTAATGGTTTGGATAGAAGTATGGTACTTGATAGAACATTATGGCGAAAGTTGATCCATGTAGCCGACCCCACCTAGTGGGATAAGGCGTTGTTGTTGTTGTTGTTGATTGCATTTTCGGGATTCTTACAAAACCATAGTGAAAATTTTCGGGATTCTTACAAAACCATAAAAAAATTTCTTCAAATCTATTGTTCTATTTGTATTTGATTTTATCAGAATTCTGAACCATTGATTTTTCAATCAATGTTTGTTAGTGCAATTTATTTTCTAATTTCTAAAGTGAATCTTCACTTTAGAGGAGCCAAATTCGTCATTTATAGGTTGATTTTTAATATAACTCTTTATACTATGTAAACTCTTATGAATTTATGAGTCTAGTTTGCAGAAGTTCCACAAGTTTTTGTAATCTCTTAAGTTTGGCTATCTTGTTTTAAACTTCTAAATATTGGAACTGCACTAAAAACTTTTGTACCCCTCAAAAGTCAATTTTGGGTAAAGCTCCGCCACTGTTTATGATTTTCAGTTTTGGTTATGTATTAATCATTTTTATTTAATTCTGGTAAGCACTTACACTTCTTGGGTTCATGCAAGAAACAATATTCTGATTAGTGATTTTGCCTGATGACATTCTGGGAATTTGTCTAGGTATGGAATTATGGATTAGTATTGTACCTCTGTTCAGTTTAAAAGCTTTTTGTTTGGCCTAACTATATCAGCCAAATCTATTGCAGGTGTATTGTTTGGACCACAGAAGTTATAATAAACATCAGTGTACAAAAGCTGACAAGCAAGATGTCACAGTAGTTATATGTCCACTTTGTGCCAAAGGAGTTCGCCTAGTTCCTGATCAAGATCCAAACATAACTTGGGAGAATCATGTCAACACCGAGTGCGACCCATCGAATTATGAGAAAGTCACAAAGAAGAAAAAATGCCCTGTCCCTGGGTGCAGAGTGATATTAGTATTCTCAAACACAATTAAGTGCAGGGACTGCACAGTAGAGCATTGTTTAAAGCATCGGTTTGGACCTGATCATAAATGTCCTGGTCCCACAAAGGTGGAATCAAGTTTTTCATTCATGAATCTTTTGAATGGGAGTAAAAAGCAGGAGTCCAAACCCAAGTCAAGTGCAACCTCATGGAGTACAAGCTTTCTTAATGCGGCTTCTAACGTTCGAGCTTCGGCTGAGGCTGGTGTGTCAAAGTTAAGTTCCTGGCAGACAGCAAGGGGTGGGGTTGGACAGAGCCATAGCAGTGGTCAAGTGGAGCAATGCCCTCAGTGTGGTGCTAAGTTTTCCTCAGTTACTACTTTGGTTGACCATGTGCAAAAAGTTCATGAAAGGAGTCGCAACCGATCTGGAGCAAAGGTTACAATTGATGTTTGTCCAAAGTGTAGTAGAGGATTTCGAGATCCGGTGGCCCTAGTGGAACATGTTGAGAGGGATCACGGTGGAAGTTCTAGATCATAGGTACGAGTTGCTATTGTTATTGAATGAATTTTAACTTGAAGAAATTGCATATTTTTGCTATAAATAGTCTGGAGGAATATAGTGTTTATAAACATGAATTTAATTGGAATACATCGAGAGTGTAAACATTGTCATTCAATCATGTGGTAAAAATTGTAAATTGTTGACTTTTCTTGTAATTACTTTAAAAGTCATATTTAAGGTGATTTCTAAAATCTAATTCATTGATAGATGATATTATAAAAATCTTTACACATTGTATATCAAAATTAAACATTCATGTGCCCGATCTTGCAGCACCTAAAGTGTGAATATGAATTTGAAGTTTTTTTATTTATTTATTAAATGTCTATGTCACCGATGGACTGATAACATTGTTTAATTACTCTGTATTTTTCCTGTATTTCTCTGAAAGATTATTCTTTCATGCTTTGAATCACACGGACTGCTTCAATCGACACTTCATCAGCTTCGGAAAAGGCCAGACCTGCAGGAATTGATGAAAAATAAAATAAACACATTTTATAAGGATTAAAATGAAAAAAAATACAGGTATTTAAGTCTTGAATCAATAGTGCTACTTAACTTGCGTTGGTCTTACTTGTAGAAATATCTAATTTCTCGTTATGAAATTAGAATGAAAATGCATGGTCTCCAGTTCCGGTTTAAACTCAATCTGTTTATTTGGAAGCTGTGGCGGACCTACATCGAGCCATATAAGGGCCCATGTCTCCACTCAATTTCAAACATTTTACTATTATTGTATTAAATTGTCTGTCAAAATAAAAAGTATTAAATTGTCGTTTAAGTTTCACCATCTTCAACTTAGTCTTCATATTTTTGGGAAATAAGAGATACTTCTTATATATTAAATCCAATTATCTAGTATAAATGTATAATTTATTAAAATTAAGAAAAATGATTAATTTAATTGATAGTAATAATTTTTTTTAAATTTATAACTTTTTTTTAAAATTATTTTTGTCATTAATACTTGTCTATCCTAATAGTTTATCTATAAAGCCTAGATACAAGATACGATACGGATACGATACGACATAGATACAGAGATACGATAAATTTTTAAAATTAAAGATATGATATGTCTTGGATACGTTAATAAAATATATAAAAAGTTATATATAGTTTCAGATTTTTTTTTCTAGAACAGTTAGATTTTTTATTGGAATAGCTTCAAATTCATATTAAAAAATAAAACATGAAAAATCAGGACATAATGTCAATGTTGCCTAGACTAGAAAATGATATGAAGCTTAAGATTTAGAATTTTGATATGAAGCTGCATGTTCAAAACAGAGGTAAAAATATGAAAAATGTGAACACAAAAGGAAGCAATTCATGGAAAAAAAAAGCAAGAACAAAGTAAAAAAAAAAAACAAAGGATACACAACAGAAAAACTTATTTCAGAAATAGAATTTAGAAACCAAATCATTATCATGTCATGATTTTAAATTGCATTTCATAACACTGATAACAACAATTGTACCTCCATTCCATTACAACATAGTAGTATACATAATATATAGTTAATCAAGTAATCTAATATAAATTTGCCAAATTCATGACAAGATAGCCAATTTATCCACTTGATTCATTCCACCTTGTAGCTCAATTCAGCAGCAAGTCATTACTTGATACATATTCAATTCACAATTAATTCAGCCCCATATGATACATATTCAGCTTTGTAAAACAACAAATAACATAAATCACCATCAAATCAAGAAAACCTAAGGTTTATAACATGAGCAATAGCTACACCATTAACACCCAAATGGAAAACAAACATGAATAAAGGATCCAATGCTATGGAAAACAAACATGAATAAAGGATCCAATGCTATGTTGGTTACATCTCCTGTCACTAGACAAAACCAGAGAAAGAATCATTAGAATCAGAAAATGACAGGATATTGCAAACTCAATGAGTACCAACTAAATCTAATTTTTGACAGGATATTTTCACCTATGTCTGACCAGAAAATGATACCTTCATGTGATATTAATTCTTTTAATTTAGAATTCATAGTTGGACCTCCTTCCAAGCAATCACTCTTCTCTTCTATAGGACAGACTCCATTAAGGGTGTCATCCTCAACCACAAAAGAGATAGTGACACTGACAAATTGTGAGACTATAATAGCATATCAATTAGTCAACAAAAACAAACAAATTGTGAGATTGAATCACATCAAACGCCTGTAATACTTTGATCATTCATTCATTTGTCATTAATTTATAGCTTTCATATAATGATCACAATTTACAAAAAGACATACTTGTGATCATAAGCAAAAAATACCGTTTCTACCCTATTTCACATAAAAAAATACAGCTTTCATATAAGTATTGGCTTTATACAATAGCCTATATCAAAGTATCATTACTAGTTAGAAATTACTAAATTATTGTCAAACTCTAATTGTTTCGTTTTCTTCTCTTCCATTGCCATCATCTAAGAAAAGCATAGCTTCTAAATCTGGCTCATCAAGAGATAAATTTGCCATTTCAAGAACTCCAGCATTATCATCAAGTGGATCATGTACATCTCCATTAATGTCCCACAATATTGTCTCTCCTTTTTTATACCCTTCCTCTTTTCTAGACAAAAGCCTAAGATTAAAGTGCACAACAACCAAATCTTCAGCCCTCTTTGGATCCATTTTGTTTCTCTTCAAAGAATGAATAAATGAGTATGTACTCCAATTCCTCTCACAGCATGAGGAAGAACATGGCTGCACTAGAAGCTTTAAAGCAACCTTTTGGAGTATAGGTGTAGAGGATCCATGCATCACCCACCAAGTTTTTGGATCTAATGCCCATCTATCCTCAATTGAATCAAATGAATCAAAGTCACCCGCACAAGATGAGAATTTAGAGAATTCTTCATAAACTTTTGACCTAACATTAACATGTGGAAAATATCTCTTAAGACATTTATTCCTTTGGCTAGAAAGTTCATCATCTCTATGAGGAGGAACACTATTTGGAACCTCATTAAGCCAATTATCACTATAGTACCTATAAAAAAAATATATGTATACATTTTAGTCATACTATGGTTGAGAAAGAGCTAAGCTAAGCCATACACATTATTGAAAAATTGATATAAAAATATTACCTTGGATTTAGAAATGAGCTAAGCAATTAAGTGGATTACAACTCTTACTCCACCTAGAATTAAGTATTTCATGAATAACTTCAAAGAAACTAGAAACTTCATTTTCTAGCACTTCATCATGCCTATAGATGGTTGTCTTCACCTTTTCTATCATAGAATCCCACATTTCATACACTAAGTGAAGATTAGAAGCATCGGTGTCACATATTCTAATCATGCTATATATAGGATCCATGAAAGAAAGGATGTAATCAACTTTATCCCACCATATATCATTCAAAATCAACTCTTTTACATGTGTAGCTTTTCTGACATCATCTTCTCTATAACTATTCCATTGATCACTAATGACCATATTTTGCAAACAACGTTTCAACAATTTTAATCTCTTTAACATGACTATCATAGAGGCAAAACGAGTTTCAGCAATTGAAAGCAATTTAAGAGAAGAAAACTCATTAAATATTGCTAATCTCATTGAATGAGTCATGATGAAAACCTTGATAAAAGAAGCATCGCCAATTACTTCAGCAATCCAGCCACATTCATTGAAGACATTCTCATTAACATTAACATTCTTTGCAGCACAAATGTTTTTCACTCCAAGATTCAAAGTATGAACCACACAAGGGGTCCAAAAAATATTAGGAAATTCAGCTTCTATCAAATAACCTAGCTGCCTTACAAACAGGAGCATTATCAATTATGACTTGGACTACATTTTGTGGCCCTACCTCCTTGATTACATCCTTTAATAAGTCAAACATGTAATGTTTGTCCTTGTACTCCTTGGACCCATCAATGGCCTTTAAAAACATAGGTCCTTCTTCAGATATAGCCATGAAGTTTATCAAAGGTCTTCTTTGAGCATCTATCCAACCATCTGCAACCAATGTAACTCCTTTTAAACTCCACAAAGATTTGATAGGTTGAAGCAACCTTTCAATATGAGACCTCTCTTGTTGTAAAAGACTAGTTCTCAATGCGTTATAACTAGGAGGAAGAAACCCACTTAGATTACAGTTAGCAGCAAATGAATAAGAACTAACAAAATGTGGATTTCTAGCAAGATGGAATGACAAGCCGACAGAATAAAAACATCTTTACTATCTCTGCTCTAAGATGATTCTTATCCTCAATATTAAACGCACTCTCTATATTGCTTGATTTTCTTCTTTTTGGTGGTAATGTTGGTGGTGTTGGAGTCCTTTTGTCAGTAGGTAAAGGAACATTCTTAGACTTTAATATGTTTTCAGCCTCTTCACAAACCCTCCTCAAATCAACCAAATATGCATCAGTAACTTTCGAACAAGTAGCAATCCCACTACCACAAATTCTGAGCAAATGTGCTTTAACCCTAGAGTATGAACTTTTGACAACTTTTTCACAAAAATTACAACTCCACAGCCTATTACCACCCCCATCTCATATCTTTTCCTTTATTGTAACAAATGACCACAGTGGAGCATGGTCATCTTGATATTTTGAAGATGCAAACATTTCTGTTATACGAGACATCTTTCACAGCACAACAAACACACCCACAAACAAGAAACAACAATGATGGGAACTGATGATGACGAGAATCGACGACAACAAGAGTGCTTGCAGAACTGCCAATGAAGAGAGTTGTTGAAGAAGAACTCATTGTCAAGAAGGCGCCGTTGAAGATGGCTTGCAAAACCATCAACGAGGAAGAAGAACCATGTCGATGCGGAACATAATCACTTTGCAACTTTGTTTTCAGTTGTCACATAGTGTGGAGAAGAAAAGAAAATGGGTTTGAGCTTCATAAGCATGGAGAAGAAGAGAAGCAAATGGGTTTCGTGAAATAATAAAGCTTTTGCGTTTAAATCCAAGCCGTATTGGAGTCATATTGAAGCTGTGTCTAGCCTTAGGAAGCCGTATCTAAGCCGTATCTTGTATTTTAAAAAATAAAAATAAAATAAATTTTTTTTGGATACTCCTAGGATACTATCCGGCCGTATCCGTGGAGTATCGGTGTCGGATACGGGTGCGACACCGACACTTTTCCTTTTTTCACGTATCCGGACTTCACAGTAGTTTATCAATGGATTCTCTTTTTTCTTTTAAGGAAGGTTATTTCTAATCTAAAAATAATTAGGTCTTATAAAAAAATAAACATCATTTTAAATTTGGGTCTTTTAAATAAGAACAAAAGGAGTATTGTTTGATTCTAAATATCCAAAATTGTTGGTCCGTGACAAAAAAAAAAGCTTAAATTGTCATTTTAGTCTCCCTAATTTTTTAAATTCATGCTTTTGGTCCCTTAGGTTTTAATGTAACATTTGGTAGTTTTAAAAAATTGTGATTTTGTTATTAACAAATAATTCTAATTAATTGAGTTATTAAATTAATTATAAATTAATGAAAATCATTAATTATTAAAAATTAAATAAAAAATTATTTATCTTAATTTTTTACACTTCTCATTTCTCCGCATACATCTCTTCTTCTATCTTCACCACTGCATGCAACTCCAGTGACACTAACACCACATTAGAATTAATAGTCTTTTATTAAAAAAATTTAATGATTAAGAATTTTTATTTAATTTAATATCTCTAATAATCATAATTATCAGTTAATAATTTATTCGGAGAATAAAAATAAAAAATTATAAAATTAGGGAGACTAAATGTTACAATTAAAAATCAAGAAAATCAAAATCATAGATTTAAAAAAAAATAAGAGGACTAAAATTGAAATTCAACCAAAAAAACAATTGTTGGTCCGTCTCTGTATGGAATTTATATAACGCTAGGTTGTATTGTTGACGGACCTCAAAGAAAGGAAGACGAAGGAGTGAATAATAGAAGATATAGAAGGAAAAAAAAACTGTATTATTTCTAAACCATCAGTGGGAAACATGTTACATGAACACCATATTTTCTTTTTGGTCGAAGGAACTTAGATTAAAAGTCCAAAGGTAGCCGTATCCAAAGGAGATTTCAGATCCCAAAGAGAGCAATACAACTATGCACTATATGATAAACTATAGTCTAATCAATTCAAATTAACAGGTAACAACATTAATTTCTTGGAACTGCATCGAACCCTTTTAGCAAATCTGACCTAAATCCTAACATTTTTAACCAAATAGATTTTTATAAAAAAAGTTTTAGTCTAGTTTATTTATTAAAAAAGTTTAGCCTAACCTAACCTTGATATAAACTAAGTTATAGGCTTTTCTCAACGCCTTAACCTATTTCTATTCCTAAGGATCCATTTGAAAGGAGTGAAAATAGAAAGAATTTTTTTTTTCTTCAAGTCAACTTTTCTTTCCTTTTAGTTTTTTTTTAATTTAAATTTTAAAGATGTGAGTATTATGTGTTTGGGAAACTGACCAGGGTGTAATTCAAAGATGAAAAGCATATCACCAAGAGAATTCTAGATTGTGTGCATACTTATTTGTGGGGTCCTACTAGATATTCATCGTTGGGTGGTTCTCACTATTTTGTGACCTTCATTGATGATTTTTCTCACAAGGTTTGGGTGTACTTCATGAAACAAAAATCTAAAGTCTTTGAGAAATTTAAATTGTGGAAGGCTGAGGTGGAGAACTAGGCAGGCATAAAGATCAAGTACTTGAGGTTTGATAATGGCATGTCATACATGTGACACCCTCTATCCTCACAAATATAAATAAATAATAAAAGGAAATAAAATCATATAGAATTTATTTAAATTTTATTAAACATAATAATAAAACGAAAGAAAACCAGGCGAAATTAATTTTTTTAAAACACATTTAATTTAAATCAATTCAAAAGGGTAAAAGGTTCACATCCACTTAGTGAAATCATAGTGGAAATTGTTCAAATAAAAGATAAAGTTATTCCGGCTCAAGACAAAGTCATCCATTCTGAATAAATATAAAAAAAATAAAATAGAAAACATAACACAATTATATCATTCACGAAATTATAACATATGAAGTAAAATCCTATGCCTTGATGTCACACTTATCAAAGCATATCCCTATCACCGGCTAAGTCTCTCCATCTCTAGCATGGAACTCATCACATGCTCGCTCACTTGAAACAAAATGGCAATCAGCCCAAACACAAACACACACCAAGAGTGAGTTATCACATTTCTAAATAAAATACGGATAAATAAAAGCATAAGCAAAAATACATTATACAACTATTTATAACATAACTCAACTTAATTCAATACAAGTTATTTTAACACTTTATCATTTAAATTTCATTTTTCAATCACCCATCACATGACCCATGAATCACACACTCAATCAAGGCATAACAACACTCACCGATTTCATAATAAACAATTCATATGCGTTATGCACAAATTATACTAAGACTCAAGCCTAGATGCAATGTGATATCATGCCAGTGAAAAACCACACTAGGGTGCTTAGAAGTACATAACAAGACACACCATACAATGGGTATGTCAGGTGATTCTCACTAAGTAAAATCATGAGGTGACCAGTCAGGGTTACTCTGTTTTGCGAGAATGCTCCAACCACATGGGATCAACATAGGCTTAAAGGAGCACTCAAACCGAGTGTCTTTACCCCTAAGGCCTAGACTCCAATCAGTTTGGGCCTCACCTTCCTGATTCAGGTCCAACCCCTAAAATAATTTTTGCATGCAGAAATTCTTCATGAATTATACAATATCCACGACCTCACACTTATATTTCAAACACATTAAACAAGTTGCGCTACAGTTTAACCCTTCAAGATCCTAACTAGAAATCCTACACTTTTCCTTTAACACTGCGCATAAAAACTTTTCTCAAGCTAAACACTGGTTGGATTATTGTATAACTCATAGCTCACAAGACAAGTAATATCACTTCAAGTATTAATCACACACGCATTCACAACCATATCTCATGTCTATAATTTAACATCTCACAATTTAACTAATTACAAAGTATACTTAACAATTAGATAAAAATATATAATAATAATAACATAACATATCTAACTTCAAGACTTATTAACAAATATATATAACATACCACTGTACAATTACATGCAATACTATATATATATATATATATATATATATATAATTAATAATAACAGTAATCATAAACGTATCATTGGATAAATATTATATATATAAGTACATAAAAAGGATTAAACACATTAATATAATGTGTTAAATTGTAGTACAATGTGTTAAAGGTGTTTGAAAATAAATGTGAGATTGTAGGTATTATTAATTCATGAGCAGTGTCTGCGCGCAAAAGTTGTTTTAGGGGTTAGATCTGAATCAAGAAGGTAAGACCCTAACAGATTCTTTAGAGTCTAGGCCTTGGGGGTAAATACACTCGATTTAAGTGCTCCTTTAAGCTTATGTTGATTCCATATGGTTGGAGTATTCTCGCAAAATAGAGTGACCATGACTAGTCACCTTATGATTTTAGTTAGTGAGAGTGACATGATAAACCCATTGTGTGGCATGTCTTGTTATGTACTCCTAGGCGCCCAGGTGTTGTTTTTCACTGACATGGTACCACATTGCATATAGGCTTGAATATTAGTATAATTGTTGCATAACACTTGTGAATTGTTTATTATGGAATTGGTGAGTGTTGTTACTTCTTGAGTCAAGTGTGTGATTCACGTGTAATGTGATGGGTAATTGAAAAATAAATTTTAAATGATAATGTGGTGAAGTGACGTGGATTGTATTAAATGGAGCTATGTGATAAATATTTCCATGATGTATTAAATGGAGCTATTTGATAAATATTTCCAGAAATGTGATAACTCACTCTCGGTGTGTGTTTGTGGTTGGGCTAAATACCATTTTATTTCAGGCGAGCCAGCCTATGATGATGATCATGTTGGGGATGGAGAGGCTTGACCTTTCTCAGGGAAATGCTTTGATAGATGTGACATCGGGGCATGGGGCTTTTAAATCACATGTTATAATTTCATGAACTATGTAGTTGTTTTATGATTTCCGCTATCAGCTGAATTCCTTTTCATAAACTTGGACAACGTGTTTTGAGCCGAGAAAATTCGATTTCCTTATTTGGGCTAGTTTTATTTCGATACTTGAGAAGTGGATGTGAACCTTTTACCCTTGAAAATGTTTTTATATACTATGTGTTTAATGAGCTTTTAATTAGTTCCGCATTTATATTTCGTTTATTACATATATGTGTGCGGGGTAGAGGGTATCACATGTTCCAAAGGTGTAAAGGATTCAAGTTTTGGGATATAGTTTCCAAGAAGATGGTGATCAACAAGGATACAATGCTTGATGAGTAGTCCATGTTACCCAGGTAGATGAGACAACTAATATAGCTCCATGTAGAGCTTGTAGGCCTTGGATCTTCTTCGTCAATGAAGTTCTTTGCTTCTTGAAGATCAATGACAACGGAATGGAGAAGGAGGAAAAGTGATTGGAGACGTCACTTCAAGGATAAGATAAGTCAAGAACAAGCTCACCACCATAGGAAGCAATGGATAAGAGCTTGAAGGTAGGAGAAGATAAGTGGAGGGAGAGGGAGAGAGGGGAATGAAATTTTGAGACAGAGAAGATAGAGAATGAGGTATAAACTTTGAAGTCTAATTTCTCAAATGATCAAAGTTGCAAAATGCACACACAAGTCCTTTATTCAAAGCCTAAGTGTCACATAAAATTGAAGGGAAATTTGAATTTCTATTCAAATTTCATTTGAATTTGAATTTAAATTTGTGGAGCCAAAATTTCACTAATTATGATTAGTGAGTGTCAGCTATGGTTTATCCCACTAATCCAAGATTCTCCACTAAGTGTACTTAAGAGTCACGAGGCATGTAAAGTATGAAGGACATGCACAAAGTGTGACTATATGATGTGGCAATGAGGTGTAGCAAGCAAATGTTCATCTCCCCCTTAGGTTGGTTCAAAATTTAATTGGATTGAGCTTCTCCAAATTTAATTAAATTTCTCTCCCAACACACACATCAAATAGTTCACTTAATGCATGTGAAATTATAAAACTACTCCTAATACAAAAACTAGTCTAGGTGCCCTAAAATACAAGGGTTGAAAAATCCTACATGACTAGGGTACCTAAACTTGTGGGGTACCTTTCCTACACTATGAAGCCCTAAATACAAGGCCCAAAAAAATAATGAAACCCTAATCTAATATGTACAAAGATAAGTGGACTCATACTTACTTAGCCTATGGGCCCAAAATCTATCCTAAGGCTCATGAGAATCCTATGACTTTCTCCTTCATCCCTAGTCCAATTTTCTTGGAGTCTCTTGGCCATGGCTCTGGTGATGGGTCCCCTCCTTGGAAAGATTGCATCACAACTATGCCAGTGTCTGGTGGAGCTTCCTCTAGCTCCATGAAGGTTTAGGTGGACTTTGAGCAGTTGTTGATGATTTTTGAAAGGGAAGAACTAGGTAGTCCAAGACTTGAGGCCACACCCACACTTGAGTCTAGATCAGTGAGTCAAGGTGGACCACATCAAGAGTACAATCTTATTTAAGATAGAAATCATCTCACCATGAAACTCGTTATCCAATATGGGTTTGAAGAATTAGCTAAATTGGTTGCTTTTGATTTTCTCACTAGTGTTGGAGATCCTTCTACCTTTCAAGAAGCTATGAACAATCAGGAGAAAGACAAATGGATGGGTGCTATGGAGGAGGAGATGAAGCCTTGCAAAAGAATCAAACATGGTAGCTAGTTGAGCTTACAACGGGCAAAAAAGTCATAGGGAAAATGGGCATAGAAGAGGAAACCTCTAGTATCAAAAAAAGAAAAGGAAAAGTTCAAGGCTCACCTGGTAGCAAAGGGGTATGCACATTAGAAGGGGGTTGATTATGATGAGATTTTCTCCCCTGTCGTAAGACACACTTCTATCAGGACAATGCTAGCCTTGGTAGCCAATCATGACATTTACTTGGAGCAGATGAATTTGAAGATCGACAACCATTCTTCATTGTGATATAGATAAACAAACTTACATGGAACAACCAAAGGGATTCAGTAAAGGTGGATTGAGTCATTTGGTTTGTATGTTAAAGATGTCTTTGTGTGGATTGTAGTAGTCTCGAAGACAATGGTACAAACAGTTTGATTAATACATGCTTCAGATTGACTATAGACGATGTGAGTAGGATTTCTGTGTTTATGTGAGGAGCCTTGATGATGGCTCTTTTATTCTTCTACTAGTGTATGCATGTTGATGATATACTGATTACTAGTAGCCATTTGTGTGATGTGAGTGAGTTGAAACCATTTTTGAGCAAAGAGTTTGACATAAAAGGACTTGAGTCTTGCCAAGAAGATTCTTGGGATGGAGATTCATATGGACATGAAATCCAAACAGTTGTGGCTCTCAGAACAAAGCTATGTTGAGAAGGTGTTAGACAAGTTCAACATTAGCAATGAAAAGCTTGTGAGTACTCCATTAGCAAAACACTTCAAGCTTTATGTAGATCAATGTTCGAAGACAAATGCTAAGGTGGAGTACATGTCAATTTATGTTAGTGAAATTGGTTGCTTGATGTATGTTATGGTGTGCACTAGACCAAATTTGACACATGATGTAAGCCAAATCTACAAGTTTGGCAGTTAAGAGGGTGATCCTTCAGCTGTGGGATATGTGGATTTTGACTATTTTGGTGATCTGGATGATAGAAAGGTGTAAAACAAGGTATGTCTTAGAAGTCCATTATTTAGTCTCTTGTGGAAATGTCAACAACTAAAGCAAAGTACATGACAATAGTAGAGGCTAACAAGGAAGTTGTGGTTAGCAGGGCCAGTGAAAGAGTCGGGCATTGAGCAAGGTGGAGTTCAATAGCATTGTGATAGTCAAAGTGCTATCGATTTGGAAAAGAATCAAGTGTATCATGCTAAAACCAAGCATATTTATGTGAAGTTCCACAAGATCAAGGAGTTGATGACATATGGTCATTTTTTTCTCTGGAAATTCACACTTCAGAGAATGAAGTTGATATGCTAACCAAGGCAATCACTATTGAAAAGTTCAAGCATTGCTTGGACTTGTTGAATGTTGTTCAATGACAAGACCGCTAATCTAGGAGACCGCGGTAGATTTGCCATTTATCTTCCAGGGACTAAATATTCACAAGGGTGGAAATTGTTGTGCATGACTCATATTTTATGAGCGGACAAATGTTCAAGTAGAGCGTAAGGACCACTTGCTGTTGGATTACGAAGCGGGTTAGGGGTGCAGTGGTAAAGCCCCCATGGTATGCATGATATTGTACGTGATTTAAGATAATGCACATGGAAAGATAATGTGCACAATTTAAGATAACATACGCGTATATTATATATTTTAATGTAACCCCATTATTTATGAATAAGAAAAAAGAAACAATTATGCTCTGCTCTTGAGAATGTAGACACACTTGTCGAACCTTGTTAAATCTCTTGTGTTTGTGTGTGAGATTTTTCTCATCTCCTTTAGAATTCTGGTTGTTAGGGCCGTGTCTACATAAATTTAGGCCTAAGGAAAATTTTATAAAAATAAATAGTGAAATATAAATTTCAAATTTTAAAATTAATCTTCTAACTTTTTGAGCGGCAAAATCATTTATCAATGTTTTATAATCCAACAATTCTAATATTTCATTCTCAATATATAAAATAGCTAATCCATTCAATCTATTTTGTAACATTGTTGATCTTAGATGAGATTTAAGCAATTTTAATTTTGAAAAACTTCTTTCAGTGGTGGTAACCGTTACTGGTATTGTTAATAATATTCTATAAGCAATGCATACATTTGGAAAAGACTCCAATCCTTTTATATAATTTAATATTTCCATTGGTGTAGCAATTTCATCTTTTAATATTTCTCTCTATACTTTTAATTCTAAATATAAATTTAGACCATCAATATCTGAATGTTCACACATCATAAATTCTTTTCAAGATTAATACAATATTTTTTCAGATCATCTTCGCTTAAAGTTTTAAATTTTTTAAATATAAATAAAAAACCAAAAATAGTTTCATATTGTGGAAATTGTTCAAATCGAGTCTCTATGGAAGAATCTTCAACAGAATGTTTGATTTCATCATTAACATTTTCATCAAATTGTGGTTTTCTACAAATTACACGTTTTTCATGAAATTTGGACCCTTTTCCATTTCAATGGCTATTTTTTTTTTTTGGAATCCAAAGGCAAAGTAAAGCCATTTTTCCTATAATTTTTTTAAATAAATAAGACCCTTTAAATGACTCATAACAACATCTGTCATATTGATATATTATTAGTTATATTAAAATAGAAGACGACTAAGATGCTGATCATGGAAAGGTTGGAGAAGCATGCCAAATTCTTGACATTATGGTTGTGATGTTAGAGAATATCTCAATTGTTACAGTAATATCGAGAATTGTAGTCTCTGCAGTCTAAAGAACTGCTCAAATTGTAGCTTCCTTGCCAAATTTATAAAAACAAGGCAAGGATAGAATATCCATGATTTAGTTCCTTCCTCGATTTCTTGGCTACTTTAAGTTTCACGACTGAATTTACTGCAAAAATGTTTCTTTCTTTTCTAGGCATTCCCTGAGGCATTGTTTTATCAACTACTCATGACTATGGTCCATCCAGATCATGAAACCAAAGTCGGATCTCACCGCATCTTTTATATTGTTCTTGTACCAGCGTCTATATGTCCTCACCTATGCTTTCCTGTATCTAACTTGAAAGCATTGGGTGTTCCATGAACACTCTTGAGAGCAGTCTCTGTTTTCTCTTCTTCAACTGCCTTATTTGGGAAGCTAAGACAAGAGAAAGGGTTTTCAAGTGAAAATCTAAGTCAATATAATAAAGAAAACTTTGCTGGAGAGCTGGTACTAGCTCATGGCGATGGTGGAACCCTGAACAGATTGAAATCAACCTATAGTCGAGTGTACAGTGTCAATAGCACCCTACAACCTACTATAATATATGAAATTACCAAAGACAATGCTAATAAGGACTTGATGAGCCTTGCATTCATGATTATACATTATGGATCTGGATAAGGTCCTATAGTTGTAATATTAATTTGGATCATATACACCCACTTTAACCTTGGTGTACCATTTTATGTTGGCTTTGGTCATGGTTTACATTTTTGCTTGAACACAGTGTTAGGATATAAGGAGAAGGAAGACTTAGTTAATATAGTTAGACTACTAATGAGTTAGTTAGTTAGTTAGAGGGATTTATTAGATATAAATAGAGGAAGAAGGATAGAAGAGGGGGGGATCTTATCATTTGTAGATTGAGCATTAACTCTTTGTGAAAGGAGAAATTCTTTGCGATGGGGAAATCCTAGGATGAGAGTTTTCTCTCCTATTTTCTGTTCTTTTCTTACTAGTCAATAAAATCCTTTCTTTTCTTTCTGATTTCAATTCTTGATTCCTAACAATTGGTTCGACCTGTCGAATCTTCGAGGGAGAGCTAGTGTTAGAGATGGAGGAAGCACAAATTTGATCTAAGAAAGTGGAGCTTCCAATGCTCATGGGGACAAACCCAATTGGTTGGATTGCTAGGGCTGAAAAATTCTTTAAGGTACAAGAAATTCCTTCATTCCATAAGCTGCAATATGCATTCATGAGCATGGAGTGTGTTGCGATACATTGATTCTACATTTGGATCCAAAAAAACCCATATTCAGATTGGGAGTCATTTTCCACAGCTTTAATCAAAAGATTCAGAGATCACTATGGTATCCCATGATCGAGGTCATACCCGAATCAAATAAACATTAAAAATACAATATCTAGAAGTGATCCTAGGTCGTCTCCCAACGAGCAATGGTCAACCAACATTCATAATAGATAGTGATAAAACAGTAATGAATTGGGGGGGGGGGGGTTGTTTGTTTTTGTAAATTAAACAACAAGCAAATTTGAATTAGAAAATAATAGAATTAAAACATGTTGTTTCCCCTTGATTCACAAGCAAGTCTCTTATCCTAGGTTACAAGAATTTATCCTTTATCAGTTCAACCACTTAATCCAACCCTAAATTAAATTACTAAGCGAAATTTAACATAAGGCTGTCATTATGTGATTAAGAACACATACACCAATTAATCATGAATGAAACTGATCATTAAGCATGAACGTAAATTAAGCACTGAGACAATTAATCAAGCACTAAGCATGCATGGATTAATAGCAACAAATATAGAGTAATTGGTGAAGAGGAAAAACTGACCAGAATTCAATAGTAATAATAAAACCTCAAAAGGAGCTATGCTTGATCCTCAAGAGAAAACAACGCTGGAGACTTAGCCTTCCATTAATTAGTAGTAAACGAAATTGCAGATTGAACCATAAAACGAAATTGCAGATTGAAGCAGAAAACAAATTTTATTGCTACGTGAATAGTAAAAACTGGAATTGCAAAACCTAAAATTATTCTTTCTCCCCAAAATGAAAAGAGCCCCTAAACTAAAACCTTGGTGCTGTTATATAGGTTCTCAGCCCCCAAAGCTTACAGATGTGTTTTAAGTCCAAGCCCATTAATAAAATAAAATCTGGACAAGATAAGATAAGATTTGATAAAATAAAATCTAGATAAGATAAGATAAGATAAAATCTAGATGAAATAATATCTAGATGAGATAAAATCTGGATAAGATTTGGTAGAATAAAATTGTCTACTCTCTTCAAGTCCAAGCCCAATTCTTGATTCAAGCCCAATTGCTTATAATTCTCCTAAAATTAAATTAAAAACACAAAATTAGTCCAGTAGGCCCAAATGATAAAACTGCATAATTAATTTGACAATTAAGGCTAATCAGTAATTAAAATGATGACAAAAAGGGTTAAGAAATAGGAGAAAATGATGACACATCAAATCCCCTCACACTTAGCATTTTGCACTCCTAGGAAAAATCAAAAAGCAAAGCAAGGAACAAATCCAGAGACATTAAAAAGAAACAAACAGACACAAAAACACTTGCATATTTCTCAATGAATCTCAAAGAATGAAAAGAATGGGTAACATCCAACACGTAAAAAGTTAAATAATCAAGGCCGTCATGAAAATCCTCCAAGCATCTCAAATATGGCAAGATAGTCAATCAGCTCAAGAATGAAAAGTGATAAAGCCTCACAAGATATGCACTCTATCTCTCAAGTGTCTAGGCTACTATTTACTCTCAGAGCACCCATGAAAACAAACACCACATAGACTTGGCAAGACTCTAAAATTGACAACCACATCACAAGCACATGCACATGAGGATCAAAAGGTCTTTTAAGGTTGTAATGGGGCCAAGGACAAGGTAGATGAAAGTATGGGATAGTAGCTAAAACCGAAAGGGATAGAGGAGCAATGGGGAATAAGTGGGAAGTAAGAAAAAAGTAGTAAACCCCAAAACCAAAATTACAAATTAAGCTTTAGAAAGTAAACCCAAAACAAAATCAACCAAATCCTCAACCAATCCAAGTCTTCAAACCAAGACCTCATTTATTCAACTTCATTCTCTTTCTTTTTTTGTTTTTTTTTTTGTATTCTTTTTGTATTTTTTTTAACGTGAACAGTAGGAATTGAAAGCATTTGAAAAATAAAGCAACAATTAGACAATATATGTATACATCATCAAGAATGGCCAATAAAAACATATCATCCAATGAAACATACCCCCTCCCCCCCTCACACTTATTCCCAAAACAATTCCAAAGCTCCAAAATTCCTTAAGGGTAAGGTGAAATCATGGTTTTTCACTTAAGGCTTATAATGAGCTTCAAAACAAAGAAAGGGGAACATAGGCTCAAAGGGGCTATCAAAGGAATTAATTCAAGGTAGGCTCATTTGGCTAGAGGCTTATAAGAACAAAATGCCTAAATCATCTCCCAACATGCATGTGAAGCAAGAAGTATCAACAAGAGTCAAGCCAAGGATATTGTGCAAGCAATCAATGAGGCAAAACACACCGAATAAAATAGATGATGATGGCTCAAATTCTCACCAAGGGTAAATCTATCACTTTTAATTCGAACTTTCAAAACTAACTTGACATATAGAGAAAAACAAGGGTTTCAATTCACAAAATGCCAATAAAATCCTATTTCAAAAACAATTACCCATTACATGTACATAACCCAAAATTCAAAGAGGAACATGCAATGTTGTACACAAAACATAAAACCAAAATAACAAAATTAACCTAGAAAAAAAACCTAATAAAATTAAACTAGAATACCCAACAAAATTAATGAACAATCTCCCCCCCCCCTCACACTTAAACAACACATTGTCCTCAATGTAGCACAATCATAAGATCAAGAACAATAAAAAAATCAATAAATTTGGACAAGTGCAATAAAAGTAAAAAAGGAGACAGAAAAAGAAAACTCCCTAAGTCATGGCGGAAGAGAAGTAGGGTGAAGTAAGAAGGTCTCCTCCACCACTACATCCACTAAGGAGGGATTTGTGAGGAATGGTTTCAGCTGGTGTCCATTGACCTTGAAGCTCTTATCTGTGGATTTACTTTTGATCTCAACACTCTTGAGTCCGAGCCTAGAGTTATATAATAAAACTTTTTGTCCAACCACGAAGTCCTTCTTAGCTATCAAAATATCGTGGAACTTCTTGGTCTTCTCCTTGTAGAATTTGGAATTCATAGGATTCTAAACGGATCTCATCTAGCTCACTTAGTTGCAACTTCCTTTCCTCTCCAGCCTGATCAATAGAGAAGTTATAGGTTTTTACAGCCCAGTAAGCTTTGTGTTCTATCTCTGTAGGAAGATGACATGCCTTGCCTAAGACAACCCGATAAGGAGACATTCCTATGGGTGCTTTGTAGGCAGTCCTATGCGCCCAAAGAGCATCATCCAGCCTGGTGCTCCAATCCTTTCTGTTCGGCTGCACAATCTTCTCCAAGATCCTTTTTATCTCCCTGTTTGAAATCTCATCCTGCCCATTAGTTTGGGGGTGGTAAGGTGTAGAAATTTTGTGCACGACCCCATACTTTTTGAGCAAGGCATGCATGGATCTGTTACAAAAATGGGTGCCTTGATCACTAACGATGGCTCTAGGGACTCCAAACCTGCAAAACAAATTAGATCTAACAAAATCCACAACAGCCTTAGCATCGTTAGTTTTGGTGGGTTTGGCTTCCACCCATTTTGAAACATAATCAACAACAAAGAGAATATAAACAAAACTAAAAGAGACAGGGAAAGGCCCCATAAAATCTATAGCCCAGGCATCAAACATCTCACAGAATAACATGGGTTGTTGAGGCATTTGCTGTCTCCATGAAAGTCAGCCGCCTGCACTCTGACAAGGCTCACAATTGCTACAGATTCTCCACGCATCCTTGAAGATGGTGGGCCAATAGAAACTGCAGTCAAGCACCTTGTGAGCTATCCTCTGTATGCCAAGATGGCCACCTGGTGCAGAAGAATGACAGAATTGCAGGACCGAGTCAATCTCATGGTCTGGAATGCATCTCCTAATAACCTAGTCACTGCACAACTTCCACAAATAGGGGTCATCCCAAATATAATGCTTAGCATCGCTCTTAATTTTATCATTTTGAGCTTTAGATGCTAAGGGGGGAAAAACAGAAGCAACCAAATAATTCACAATATTAGCAAACCAAGGAGTGGGGAAGGAATCATAAATGCTATACAGAATGTACAAATGGTCATCCGAAAATCATCCCGAATGGGTGTGTCCTCAGACACACTCTCAATCCTACTCAGATGGTCAGCCACGAGGTTCTGTGCACCACTCCGATCACGGATCTCCAAATCAAACTCTTGGAGCCAAAGCATCCACCTGATCAATCTAGGCTTTGATTCAACCTTCTTCAATAGGTACTTTAGAGCTGCATGGTCAGTATAAACAATAGCACGAGTACCAAGCAAATATGAACAAAATTTTTCAAGAGCAAACACTATCGCTAATAGCTATTTCTCTATGGTAGTGTAATTTGCTTGAGCAGCATCCAAAGTTTTGGAAACGTAGTAGATCACCCGAGGCAGCTTATCAATCTTTTGAGCAAGGACAGCCCCCAATGCGTAATTGGATGCATCGCACATTAGCTCAAATGGGGCTTTCCAATCAGGTGCCTGAATGATAGGGGTGGTAGTCACCGAACGCTTGAGGCAATCAAAATCCTCTTTGCATTGGTCATCAAAATCAAACTCCACCTCCTTTTGCAATAGATTGGATAGTGGAAGGGCCACTTTGCTAAAATCCTTGATAAAGCGCCTATAAAACCCTGCATGACCAAGAAAAGAATGAACCTCTCGCATGCAAGAGGGGTAAGGCAATTGTGAAATAACATTTATTTTTGTAGGGTCTACCTCTATGCCCCTATTGGAAATGATATGCCCTAAAACTATACCTTGTTCTACCATGAAGTGACATTTTTCAAAATTCAGCACAAGGTTAGTTTCAATGCATCTACTAAGAACTCTATCCAGACTATCCAAACATGTATCAAAAGAGGATCCATAAATAGTAAAATCATCCATAAATACCTCTATGCAACTCTCTGAAAAATCACTGAAAATGCTAAGCATACACTGCTGTAAGGTACCAGGGGCGTTGCATAGGCCAAAGGGCATCCTCCTATAGGCAAAAGTGCCAAAGGGACAGGTGAATGTGGTCTTTTCTTGATCCTTAGGAGCAATATGAATTTGTAAATAACCAGAAAAACCATCAAGAAAACAGTAATGAGACTTACTTGTCAAGCGCTCAAGCATTTGATCAATGAAAGGCAGGGGAAAATGATCTTTTCTGGTTACCTGATTCAGCCTCCTATAATCAATGCAGACTCGCCAGCTGTTATGCACTCTTGTGGGGATAAGCTCATCCTTTTCATTCTTGATCACTGTGAGACTTGTCTTCTTAGGAACCACTTGGATTGGACTCACCCACTGGCTGTCAGAAATGGGATAGATGATTCCAGCTTGTAAGAGCTTGGTCACTTCCTTTTTCACTACATCTAGAATGACGGGGTTTAGTTGCCGCTATGGCTGCCTCACTGGCTTAGCTCCATCCTCTAAAAGTATCTTATGCATGCAGGTAGATGGGCTAATGCCAGGAATGTCTGCTAAAGTCCATCCAATGGCTTTCTTGTGCTTCTTGAGAACTAGCAACAATTTCTCCTCTTTCTCAGCAGCAAGGGAGGCAGAGATGATCACTGGAAATTTTTCCTTGTCCTCCAAGTAAGCATATTTGAGGGTTGCAGGTAAGGGCTTCAACTCTGGTGTGGGTGGTGGCCGAATAGTGGGAGGAACCAGGGTAGGAGAAGAAGAAGGTTCCTCAGCCTGTACCTGATAAAGCAAGTCAAAAGTATATGTACTTCCTGCAACATGGTTAGTGCATTCTGACTCTAAAAAATCGACATCAAGAGGTACAATATCAGACTTAAGTTCAAATTCACTTTCAGCATAAAAGTCAGCCACAAGATCAAATTCAAACTCAGATTCAAACTCAATGCATAAGGAATGACAAGTATTCAAATCAGATAAAAATGGATGTTTCCTACCATGAAGAACAGAATCAAAATCAAACATATAATCATCGACAATCTGATCAATTATCTCAGCACGAAAAACAGAATGATCCTCAGATGGATGTTTCATGGCATCAAGAATGTTAAAATGAACAACAATATCACCAAATTCCATAGACAATGTGCCAGCATAAACATCTATCTTGGCTCGAGCGGTTTTCATAAATGGCCTGCCTAAAATAATTGGAACTGAACCTTGGGAAAATCCCTCTTCCATATTAGGAACATAAAAATCAACAGGAAAAATAAGTTCACGAACCTGAACCAGCACATCCTCTATGCAACCTGCGGGGTAAGCAACACTTCTATTTTCCAAATAAATCACCACATTTGCAGATTGCAAATGTCCAAGAGATAAAGAATTGAAAATGGACAGAGGCATGATACTAACTGATGCTCCTAGATCTAGCATGGAATTCTCAAATTTACTGTTCCCAATAATGCAAGGTATACAGAAAGTACCTGGGTCCTTACATTTCTCAGGAATGTGAGGAACAAATTTACTTATCAATGCTGACACATTTCTGCCTATGCTAATCCTTTCATTGCCTTTGAGCTTCCTTTTGTGGGTGCACAACTCCTTTAGAAACTTGGCATGTCTTGGAATCTGCATGATGGCATCTAGCAGAGGTATGTTCACCTCTACTTTTCTGAAGGTCTTCAAGATCTCCTTTTCCGCTTCTTCCATCTTCTTGTTTGGAATTGCTCTAGGTGGGAAAGGAAGAGGGATAAGAGGCTATTGTAAGTCAGAATTACTAGAAGAAGGTCCACCTGCATGAAAATTTTTGTTAGGAAGCTTTCTCTTTTGTGAAAATATCTCATCCTCTTTTTCAGGTGTAGAATGATGCTTGAAAGGTTCAGGTGAAAGTGCTACTACTGGTGGAGGCACTTGAATTTGGTTGCCAGACCTCAAGGTGATGGCACTCACATTTTTCAGATTCTGCACAGTCTGTGAAAATTTGTCAGAATTTTGGGACTGAGCTTGGTTCAACTGAGTAGCCATCTGCCCCATCTGATTTGTCAGACTCTGAATGGAGGCTCTTGTCTCTTGCTGAAATTGCATATTCTGGATGGTCATTTGTCTCACTAACTCTTCTAAGGAAGGTAGAAGAGGAGCCTCAGTTGCTTGTTGTCTTTGTTGCGACTGCTGCTATTGTTGTTGCTGTATTGGAGGAGGAACATATGGCTTGCTTGGACCAGCAGCATTCTGGAAAGGAGGGACATGTTGTTGTTGTTGTGGAGGACTTGTCCATTTCAGATTTGGATGATTCCTCCAACCTGGATTGTATATGTTGCTTGAAATATCATAGTTATTCTGCTGTTGTTGGTTTTGCTGCTGAGGGGGTCTATTATAAATGTTTGCAGCATTAAGCTTCAGGTTGCTCATTGACTCCAGGTTGCTGTAAAGAAGGACAAAGATCTGTATGGTGATCTGTAGAAGAACATAGACCACATACTCTTGCAACAGGTGCAGATTTTTGATTCATGGCAAGCTGAGTTACTAGGTTGACCAAGGCATCAAGTTTTCCTTCAAACTTTTTATTTTCAGTAGATGAAGATGAATCCATGGCCACCTCATGGACTCCTCTAAGAATAATAGCACCATTTCTTGCATTGAATTGTTGGGAGTTGGAAGCCATCTTCTCAATCAAATTCCTAGCCTCATCAGGGGTCATATCACCAAGAGCTCCACCACTGGTAGCATCAATCATACTCCTCTCCATGTTGCTAAGTCCCTCATAGAAATATTGAAGAAGGAGTTGCTCAGAAATCTGGTGGTGAGGACAACTTGCACACAATTTCTTGAATCTTTCCCAGTACTCATACAAGCTTTCTCCACTAAGTTGCCTGATGCCTGAAATGTCTTTTCTGATGGCAGTGGTCCTAGATGCAGGGAAGAATTTCTCCAAGAACACCCTTTTAAGGTCATCCCAACTGAAAATGGACCTGGGAGAAAGGTAGTATAGCCAATCTTTTGCCACTCCCTCCAGAGAATGAGGAAAAGCCTTTAGAAAGATATGATCTTCTTGGACACCAGGGGGATTCATGGTGGAACAAACAATATGGAACTCCTTAAGATGCTTATGAGGATCTTCACCTGCAAGACCATGAAACTTGGACAACAAATGTATTAGTCTAGTCTTGAGAACATATGGAACACCCTCATCAGGATATTGAATGCACAAGCTTTCATAAGTGAAATCAGGTGCAGCCATCTCCCTAAGAGTCCTCTCACGAGGTGGAGGTTGAGCCATGTTCTCAGTATGAAAGTTTGTAGTGGAATGTTGAAAATCAGAATATTCAGAATTAACCTCAACAGAATGCTCAGAATGCTCAAAATGCACAGAATGACTAGGATGCACACTATGCCTAACTAATCTATGAAAACTTCTATCTATTTTAGGATCAAAGGGTTGTAAATCACCTGGATTGCCCCTAGTCATGCACTACATGCAGCAAATAATGTGTTTCTCAACAAGCACCTAACAAGGGGGTAAAACTACTGCTATACTCAAACGATATCAAAACGAGCTGAAATTTTGTGAGGAACACCCTAAATCATGAAAAGATAGCACAAAAATTTTCAAAAAAAAAAATTCAAAGTATAACTATGAAAACTACCTAAGCAAAGTTTAGAAAAATAGGACAATAATACTTGAAAAAAGAAACTTAGTAAATGGCTGATTTTTGGAGCTTGGGAGACCACAACTGGCTATTTCAGAGTATGAGAGATTTTTTTCTACCCCAAATGCATATATAATAATAGTCATTTTGATACCCGAAGCAAAAGTTATGACCGTTTTAAGTTTTGCTAAAAACAAGTTCCCAAAATTTGTCTATCTCAAATACTGTCACACTAAGTGCTCCTGGTATTTTTCACACAAAATATGGATCAAAAGAAGCTACCACACAAAAAATCAGCCAAAAATAACAACTCTAACTATCAAAACAAAAATCGCTAATTAAATTGCAAAATCAGTCGCTAATCACTGTTCACAGCAAAACACAAAGCTGAGACAGTCGCTAAACAGGGGATGCAACTGAAATGTAAAACAGAACGCTACACAAAATAAGATAACTAAACACTATTATGAACCTTTGGCCCACTGCTCCCCGGCAACGGCGCCAAATTTGATCGAGGCCATACCCGAATCAGATAAACATTAAAAATGCAGTATCTAGGAAGTGATCTTAGGTTGTCTCCCAACGAGCAATGGTCAACCAAACGTTCATAATAGATAGTAATAAAACAATAACGAATTGGGGGGGGGGGGTTGTTTGCTTTTGTAAATTAAACAACAAGCAAATTTGAATTAGAAAATAATAGAATTAAAACATGTTGTTTCCCCTTGATTCACAAGCAAGTCTCTTATCCTAGGTTACGAGAATTTATCCTTTATCAGTTCAACCACTTAATCCAACCCTAAATTAAATTACTAAGCGAAATTTAACATAAGGTTGTCATTATGTGATTAAGCAACACATACACCAATTAATCTGAACGAAACTGATCATTAAGCATGAACGTAAATTAAGCGTAGAGACAATTAATCAAGCACTAAGTATGCATGGATTAATAACAACAAATACAGAGTAATTGGTGAAGAGGAAAAACTGATTAGAATTCAATAGTAATAATAATACCTCAAAGAGAGTTGTGCTTGATCCTCAAGAGAAAACAATGCTAGAGACTTAGCCTTCCATTAATCAGTAGAAAATGAAATTGCAGATTGAACCATAAAACGAAATTGCAGATTGAAGCAGAAAACGAATTTTATTGCTACGTGAATAGTAAAAACTAGAATTGCAAAACCTAAAATTATTCTTTCTCCCCAAAACGAAAAGAGCCCTTAAACTAAAACCTTGGTGCTGTTATATAGGTTCTCAGCCCCCAAAGCTTACAAATCTATTTTAAGTCCAAGCCCATTAATAAAATAAAATCTGGACAAGATAAGATAAGATTTGATAAAATAAAATCTAGATATGAAATAATATCTAGATGAGATAAAATCTGGATAAGATAAGATTTGGTATAATAAAATTGTCTGCTCTCTTCAAGTCCAAGCCCAATTTCGGATTCAAGCCCAATTGCTTATAATTCTCTTGAAATTAAATTAAAATCACAAAATTAGTCCAGTAGGCCCAAATGATAAAACTGCATAATTAATTTGACAATTAAGGTTAATCAGTAATTAAAATGGTGACAAAAGGGGTTAAGAAATAGGAGAAAATGATGACACATCAGCCCACATAAAAAAAGATTGAGTATCTTGAAACAAGAAGAGAAAATTGAGATAGAAACTAACATAAAAAAAGGAAGACTTCCATAGAGTTCTGAAAGAGAGGATCAACATTTCAAAGCTAAACTCATGTTGTGCAAGATATTGAATGAAAAAGTTGATTCCCATGCCTCTCAACAAGACAAAAATAGCTTGGAGGGAAGAGGGTCAAAATGCAGTGAAGCAAATGGTAGTTCTTTGACAAGAAAGGTGGAACCACCCAACTTTGATAGAAGCATAGAAGGGGAAATTGATTTCAAGGGTGGAAGTTTTGAGTGTGACAATGACCCATTACAGTTCTTGAAATCAGAAAATAGAAATAAAGAATGTTCAGTAATAAAAAACCATACCCTTTGTGGTGGAGAAGAAACCAAAAATGATGAAGCAAAATTAGTAAGAGGAACAAAGATTGAAAAGGTTATGGAGGAAGAAGTTGATCCATCGATAAAGAGGGAGAAACACAAGGAAAATAAAGTGACAAATATGGGCTGCATAAACGATTGTCTTGATAACCCAACAACAGATTTGATCAAGAAGGAAGTTGAAGCTGGTGATGCAACCTGGTCTCATTCTTTTCAAGATTCAGATTTCCATAAAAAGAATATTATGATGAAACGGGAATCACTATTAGATCCAAATTCGATCACGAAGGTGGTTGGTGTGACACCCTCTACCCCATACATATATGAACTAATAAAAGGAAAAAAAATCATAATTAATTAAAAAAAATTAAAACACATTTAAAAAAAATCCTTTCAACAGGGTAAAAGGCTCACATTCACTTTCTTTTACATCATATTCAAACTTGTCCAAATAAATAATAAAGTCATCTCGGCTCAAACAAGACCGTCTAAGACTTCATACAATTAATATAGAAACTTATACCCCAATGTCACATCCTATTAGAGCATTATGTCTTGACATCCTTCAACACAAGGTTCCTTAAAGCAATTCACCTAGTCATCTGCTCCCCCGAACACAAAGTTCAAGATCATCACAGGATCCAAACACAAACAACACACAAGGAGTGAGTTATCACATTCCTAACTAATGGAGAGAAACAAGATAACATGTAGGTATAAATATCATATAAACAAAATAAAACTTACTTAAATATAGCTCACATCATTTCACCATTTTGTTGCCCAACATCACATCACAACATAACACATCTCATTCATTTTCACAACATTCACGTACTCAAGGGTTAAAACACAATATCACCAAGTCAATCAATATCGATCAATACACAAGAGTTATGCAACATCTACACTAAGACTCAATCCTATATGCAATGTGGTACCATGTCAGTGAAAAACCTCGTCGGGCGCCTATGAGTACATGACAAGACAAACCACACACTAGCAAGTCAGGTCACTCTCACTAGGTAAAATCATAGGGAGACCAGTCAGGATCACGCTGTTTTGCAAGAATGCTCCAACCATATGGGATCAACATAGGCTTAAAGGAGCACTCAACCCGAGTGTATTTACCCCCAAGGCTTACACTCCGAAGAGTCCGTCAGGGCCTCTCCCTTCTAATTCAAGTCCAACCCAGAAAACATTTTTTCACACAGACTCTATCTATGAACTGTACAAAACACACGACTCCTCAATTGTTCTCAAAATAGTTTTACCTCGTTGCCCTTTAAGGGTCTTAGCATTAACTCGTCACCCTTAAAGGGTCTTAGCATTAACTCGTCGCCCTTAAAAGGTCTTAGCATTAACTCGTCGCCCTTAAAAGGGTCTTATAGTCGTGAGATTGTATAATTCATAGTTCACAACTCAATGTACACAACATCTCAATGCACATATATATCTCAATCACATACATACTGAATTTATCACATACACTCGATCTCAATTACAATGGTATAATCTTAATTTAACACGTTATCACACCTCCTAAATCATATACACTTTACCTATGAACTATGTAATACACACAACTACTCAATTGTTTTCAAAATCATTTTAACTCGTCGGGTTCCCTCAGTGGATCCCATCACAATACTCGTCACCCTTAAAGGGTCTTAAATTGTGTGATTGCACAGTTCATAGCTCACAACTCAATACACACATCTAAATACGCATTTATTTCACCATTCATCACAGGTTCAATTTATTACATACTCACAATTTGAATCACCATTTCACAATCTCAATTTAATCCAAATTATAGGTATAAAAAAGTGAAAACATCAATAACACTCAATTTTATCAACCAATTCGTATCAGAACATCAATATTGTATTTATAATCATAAAGGAAAAAATTATAATTCAATAAAAATCCCAAAAAAAACCCCAATTTAATCCTCTAAGGATTCCTACAAATATTCATTGTAACTCCAATTGCGATAAATTCATCCCTTACCTCTAAGCGGGCTCATGTGTGCATTGTGACAACAATAACGGCATCTCAAATGGTTTCCAGAGATTCCTCAAATTTTTTCTCTGATTGCTTTGATAGGGTTCCCAAACGTTAGAGAGAATAAGTGATTGAGGCCTTCATTTTGTATTTCTTCATGTGATTCATTTTTCTCTCTCCATGAACATTATTTTGCAAATCCCAATGGCCAAGGTATGCATAAATGAATTGCGAACCACATATCAAAATTTCACGACAATCCAACGATTAACGAATATGAGATCTTAGCTTTACTGAGAGTTTTGGGTTTTTGCGAGAAGAGAAAAAGTTGCGATAAAAAGGGTTTTTCTCCCAGCTCTGACATATTTTCAAAATTCTCAACGGTGAGAATGTTCGGAATTGAGTTGCGAACCTGGTGCTCAAATTTCATAACGATCCAACGGTGAATGAGTCTTGTCGTTTTTCTGAGATAGGTTTGGTGGTATGCGGGAAAAAGAGAGGGTTTTGGGAGGAGGAGAGGGAAAAACGAAATTGAGAGGAAGAGGAGGCATCGTCAATGTGAAAACTAAACTGACCTAACACGTCTCTATTTATAGTTAAGGTACTTACAACTCATTATTTACTCTATTTATTTATTTTTATTATTTTATAAAAAAGAACTCTATTTATTCCCTATCAAATGAATAAATAATTTTTTTTTCTCTCAAACCATTATTTTAATTAATAAAATTATTTCTCCTTATTTATTTAATTACAAAAGCCTCATCATTTTTTAAAAATTCTATTTATTTTAAATGAAAAACCTTTTTAATTTAATTCACGAAAAATGCGATGTTACAGTTGGAACTTCAATGGCATCGGAATCTTGGAATTTCAACTTGCTAGGTCAACCTTTAGCATTAAACTTTGTTGCCTCTATGGCTAACAGCTTAGCCATGGAACTAAGCCAGAAGGATTGTATTGAGCCAGTCATGCTGATTAAAGTTATATGGAGTCCATCCTTGTCCCTCCCACCACTGAAGTCACCAAACCTCAGTTTGCATGCATGGGCAATGGGTCATTCCCAATTAAGCTACAAGGGGTGCAATTGTCTTCCAGCAATCAGAGAAAACTTGAGGAAGTTTCAGTGTGCAATTCTAGTTTTCATATTCCAACCTTGAAAACAAGGTTGATTTTTTGGAGGGGTGTATTGTTAGGATATAAGAAGAAAGAGTTAGTTAATATAGTTAGACTACTAATGAGTTAGTTAGAGGGGTTTATTAGATATAAATAGAGGAAGAAGGATAGGAGAGGGGGATCTTATCATTTGTAGATTGAGCATTAGCTCTTTGTGAAAGGAGAAATCCTTTGTGAAGGGGAAACCCTTGGAGGAGGAGAGTTTTCTCTCCTATTCTCTGTTCTTTTCTTACTACTCAATAAAATCTTTTCTTTTCTTTCTCGTTTCAATTCTTTATTCCTAACACACATGAGGCTACAACCCTCAAGTTGAGTAGCCATCAAATAGCTATCATCAATTTGGGCTCAGTCTATCTCAAGTTAAAATATGCCTGTCAATTATGAAGCAATTGCTCATACATACAACTTGGTGCTTCTGTATTCTAGAGCTAAGGTACGAATTGAACACTCCCATGTTTTTACCCTTTTTATGATGTTTAGATAATTTTACTTGTTGAAGGTGTCCTTTCCCTTTGTAGATTGTTGTGTTGTTTCTTTTCAATGTGATACTAGCAAACTTGATACATTATTATTGGTGCTTACTGTTGGAGTATTTGAATGTTCAAAAGAATTTAATGTTTTTTTGGGGCTGGGGGCTGAAAATAAGGAAAATGTGAAGTGTTATAAATATGGTTTTCACAATCCGGGATAACACAAACAAGCAATAGTCACATGTGCATCGATAAAACTTGGTCTATATGTTTATAAATTGGTTATGGCAATGAGGTCAAGTTTCAGGAACAAAGTCCCTTGATCATTTTTATGTTGTGTACAACTTTGATGTAGTAGTTTTTCATTTATAATCGTAATACTATAGGTCCTTGATATTGTCCTCTGGACTCATTTCTGCTGCTAGAAATATCATACTTCCATAATGCTACAATAAACAATGCTCAAATTGTCCTTATGACTGTGTCATAAACATCCATGATTTAACAAGTTCTTATACTTGGTGTGAATTTTCCTGGAGCCATACTGATACTGCTAAAACAGAAAAAAAAAGCTTAAAGCTGTCTAGTCAATATTATTAATGCTGATATCTTCTGTCTAATATTTGTTTTTTCCATTTTAATGAATGGGAATTCTTTGGCTTTAACATCTTTTACAAATTTATTGTCTTGCAGAATTCGTTCCATGAGGTCCTGGTCCATAGTATGCAACATACGTTTTCTTTGCTGAATATTTCTTTTAAACAATTTTGGTTGTCCTTAGAAGACTATCCAATCTGATATTGACTAACACAGACTTATTAAACAAAATTGATTGTGGAACATCAATGATTTGAACAATTCCTGTTTTACCATATGATTCTGTAAGTCATGAAGGAACAGATTGACTATGGTTTTGGAAATCAAGCATTTCACTTCAGCTCTTAATTCCTACTTTTTGCTGCAGGGCCATTGCCACCATCACATCGTAGATCACTATTTACTTTGGCAACTTCAATGATTCTGTTTTCGTCAAAAGCATACAACATTGTCCCTCTTGTCCATAGTGCCGGGGCTGTACTTACAGAGATAGGTAAGTTGGTTCTGAAGTTTTTCTGCATCCTGTTCCTGCTTGGAAGTAAATAATCTAATATAACCTTGAAGTTTTATATTCTGGATGCAGGTTGATCCCTTCCTTGATGTGATTGACGATCACAAGTTACAAGCTGTCAGCTTTGCACCCGACAATCTGATCGCTTATGGATCAAAAGAAGATACCGATAGGGCTTTAGAAACACTTTCAGAGTTATCGACTTTTAACCACCAAGATCAAGAATTATTTGTTTCAGAAATTGTCAGGAGCTTGGTAAATTTATCAGAAGTAAAGCTACTACTTGTTATATCAAAGTCAATATTATTTTGGACAGTATGTGGAGATAAAACATTTGCATTTCTATACACCATAATCCTGATGCCTTTTTGTGCAGCCTGAATTATCCTCAATGAGGGAAGCGCTACTAAAAGAATTCTCACCAGATGATATGTGTCCACTTGGATCCCAATTAACCATGGATATACCAGAAAAGGTATGTCAAATGGATCTCAAGTGATGGATCTTTTAGGAAACTAATGGCCATATCTTGTTTCTTTGTTTATAATTAAGCTTGTTAGCAGCAACTGATGTAATTACTTCGCATTTTATAGGATGCTTCAGTAGTTTCAGCTGGCGATGATAATATTATTGAAATATTTGATAGTAAAATAAAACAAAATCCAGGATTGTCCATGGAGGTCCCTAGTCTTTTGAGTGCTAATCAACTTTTGGAATTAGTAGTATGCCAACTGTTTATTACATCGTAAATTGTTTGAAACTACGAACTTTGAAGCTCTTCTCATATAAATAAGAAGATTAACAGCGTACATCATGATTGTAGGTTTCGGACACACCTAATGAAGCTAGGAGGATTTCCATATCAATTACATATGATATGCCTTACAAGGATATGATGCATAACTGTGAGGTACTTCGGATGGGAAAACAAAAAATGTCCCGATTGATGAGTGCCCAACAGGAGCATGAATGTTTGATGAAATATCTTTTAGAAAATCATGAACATGAATTCAAAAATATGGACCCACTTCCCACGTGCTGGATGTAGATTTTCATAAGGTAATTCCTTGATTTAGAAATTCATGATTGCAGTACATATTTCATAAATACGTATACTCACTTTTGGTGGCTATATATATTCAATTCAGCTTGAAATAATGGCTATCAAGATAGAAGTTTATATGTTGAGTGGATGTTAAACCCACACACACTGCTTTCTATTCTAATGCCTTCAGGTTGTGACATAATCATCTACATATATTTACAATTTTTTACTTTAGCACCTCATTAAATTTAATACCATGCAGGAGAGCAACTTTTCTTTGATGAGAATATTGCTATGGATTCAATCAAACCAACTTGTTATCCTGTTCCATTGCTATGTGCAACCATTCAGAATCATCCTCATTTGTTCAAATTTCCAGGAGCAAGTCCCTATGATAAATTTCTCAAAGCTGCTGGTTGTTGATAGTGATGAGAATCATGAAACTGACCAAATACAGGCTAAAGGCCCAAGTGGAGAAGGATGAAGGCCCAAGTGGAGAAGGACAAAGCTCCCGAGTGGAGAAGGATGAAGGCCCAAGTGGAGAAGGATGAAGGCCCAGAGGCAGAGACACTATCAAGACTATTAATTGTTGCTAAAGGCCCAAACTAATTTGAAGGCCCAAGTTAAATAAGTTTTTAGTTATAATTTATTTTTATTGTAATTTTGGCCCAAACTATTTAGAAGGCCCATGTCTATTTTTATCTTTTTGTTCAGCTACACTATAAGTATGAGTTTTTGTTTTGAATAAAAAAACTTTTGGGCATTTTCATAAAATTGGGTGGGAGTTTCTCTCCGGGTTCCTTGTTGAACCAATTATCTTGACTTATCTTCCTTCACTGGAAGTGGCGTCTATCCTGACTTATCTTCCTTCACCGGAAGTGGCGTCAACCAAAAAACTCTACAGCCTGTATCAAGCGATCTGCTCCTACTCAGGTTCACATCATCTGGTATCAGAGCTTCGGCTCTTGATACAGGTTCTATCCTATCCTATTATTTTTCTTTGAAATTTGTCCAGGTTCGTGTTTTGTCCTTGTTCTGTTATTTGCGTTTTTGTTTACATCTTGTTTCGTTCTTGTTTGCGTCTTGTGTTCTGTTATTTGCGTTCTTGTTTCGTTCTTGTTCTTGTTCTTGTTCTTGTTTCTTGTGTCTTTCACACTTTGTGTAAAAAAAAAAGTTGCAAAATTTTGAAAAAAAAAAGTGGGTGTTTGATCTTTGAACACGAAATTGAGGCATTTAGAGGTGTTTTTTTGGAAAGAAAATCGTGGAACAAATCCCCTTATCTAGATTCTCCTCTGAATTCTGAGCGTTTTGATATATAGTGGGCCTCAAACGGACAACCGTAGCAAAAGTTATGAGCATTTGAAGTTTACTTGTCATATCTGTTATCTTATCTGTTATCCTATCTGTTATCTTATTTGTTATCATATTTGTTATCCAAATTAAGTCTAATTTGTTATCCAAATCTGATCTATTATCCAAATCAAATCAAATCAATTTTTTTTATCCAAATCTAATCTGTTATCCAAATCAAATCCAATCTGCTATCCAAATCAAGTCCAAGTTGTTATCCCAAATCAAATCTGTTACTCAGATAATTATATTGTCTTTCCTTTTATTTTATATTAGCTTGTGTGTCTAATTCGATCCATCCAGGAACTTAAGAAGGAGTGAGTGGTAAAAGGCAAGAGTGAAAACATCACACAAAAGCCTATATTGAGAGCATTAAACACGAGTGAACTACCATCAAAGAGAGAAACACGTGAGTAGAGTGTGGTGAGGTCCTGAATTTTTTTTTTTAATTTACTGCAAAATTCTTTGTTCCTTAATCATGGCAAGAGCTGGTGATAATGGTGGTGTATATCATCATCTGGACGAATCTCAACGCTTATTTATGGACGCGTGGACTACACAAATGCAACGTTTGTTGAACCGTAACAAAGAAAAGCCTTACAGACGAATAGCCAAATCTTCCTCATTTACTCTTAAACCTCTATCCCCTAGAGAAGTGTGTGATGACCAAATCAGAATGGGAGAAAAGAGAGAACAAGAGAAAGAAAATAGTGAGGCACCACAAAGGAATATGAAAAAGAAGAGTGATACACCCGAGGAAAAGAGTGATACACATAAGAGAGAGAGTGATACACATGAGAGAAAATTTAATTATTTTGCAGAGGCGAGTGAAGTGAGGAAAGTGTTACCTGCTCATGAACCACTCAATCTACAGTATTGCAAAGACAGTAAAATTTCTACTGATAATTCTAATGAGTTTACTATTTCTATTTCTCCTAGTGTTCAACCATTATTGCAGGAATTTAAAAATGTCTTTCCTAAGGAGATTCCTCATGGACTACCACCTTCAAGAGGCATAGAACATCAAGTTGATCTCCTCCCCGGAGCTTCATTGCCTAACAGGCCAACTTACAAAAGCAATCCCCAAGAGACTCAACGTAAGGATGCACATGCCAAAGTTGAGTATGTGAAAAGATTGTATGACCAAGTGAAGGTGCAAATTGCAAAGAAGAATGAAAACTATGCCAAGCAAGCCAACAAGAAAAGGAAGGAAGTGGTACTTGAACCCGGTGATGATCCTGGACATTTGAGGACAAATGTTTTCCAAGAAGGAGGGAATGATGAGAATCATGAAACTGGCCAAATACAGGCTAAAGGCCCAAGTGGAGAAGGACGAAGGCCCAAGTGGAGAAGGACAAAGCCCCCGAGTGGAGAAGGATGAAGGCCCAAGTAGAGAAGGATGAAGGCCCAGAGGCAGAGACACTATCAAGACTATTAATTGTTGTTGAAGGCCCAAACTAATTTGAAGGTCTAAGTTAAATAAGTTTTTAGTTATAATTTATTTTTATTGTAATTTTGGCCCAAACTGTTTAGAAGGCTCATGTCTATTTTTATCTTTTTGTTCAGCTACACTATAAGTATGGGTTTTTGTTTTGAATAAAAAAACTTTTGGGCATTTTCATAAAATTGGGTGAGAGTTTCTCTCGGGGTTCCTTGTTGAACCAATTATCAGACTTATCAAGGTAATCCTTGTGGCGTCTACCCTGACTTATCTTCCTTCACCGGAAGTGGCGTCAAACAAAAAACTCTACAACCTGTATCAAGCGATCCGCTCCTACTCAAGTTCACATCAGATAACAAACTTGTTACCGAATTATATATTCTAGCAGTTGGTGAAGAAATCCTGCTGAAGTTAACTATTGGTCAAAATGGTAAGGTTTCCAAGCAATGTTGCTTTGACGGTGCTCTAGGTCCAAGATATATATGGAAATATTGGTTTCTATATTCCAAATTCAATTATTTATTTTTCTCTTTCTTTTCATCTGTGATGCCAGGAAAAGCTTCATGCCATGGAAATCTTTGTAAAGTATAATTAATTGGCAATTTCCTTATACACATACATAAAGTGCAAGGGTTGATAAAAACAATATAAACTGAAATGTTTTTAGTCAATTTTATGTTTTTGTTATTTGGAGAAAGATTTTGCGTGAACGTGATTTTATTCTTTGAAAGTGGATTTTGTTATCTTGCAACATAGATGATCTTAAATTCAATCTAAAAAAATTAATTTACAAAACTTTTGAGAATGATAACAATTACAAATATGATTAATAATATTCTATAATTGTTACATGCATTTTAATTTGATTAATATCAAATTAATAGTCACTAATACTTAAATTTGTTCTATATATATATATATATACATATATATATATATATATATATATATATATATATATATTTCTAAGTTTTCTCTCCTTTAAAATTTTTAAAAAAAGTCAAAAGTGATTTCATGTTTTGAAATTTGTTTAGATTAGCTTTACATAAGAGAAACACAATCGATTTGATATATATAAAAAAAATCAAGACTTAAATGAGATATTTTTTTATAAAATCCAAAAAAAAAATCTTCAACTGAATGTTTGATTTTTATACATACATTAGATCGTACTATTATGAATTTTAATCTATATGTTCATTTGAGATTTCAATATGCTATTTTTTGTTTGACATTAAAACAAATATAAAATGATTTTTCTATATAACTTTCTTTAATGAGTAATAAAACTTCTTAAATAATTTAGGATAATATTTAGAATAAATTACATCCATCTCTTCTATGTTTAGGACTGATTAGAGTTCACTCCCCTACGATAAAATGCATTTTTTTGACATCCCTATATGTCAATTCTGTTAATTGACAGTATTAGCTTGTAGTGAAATGTCACAAAAAACCCTTCAAGTTAACCCTATTCTCACAATGGAAGGCTGCGTACTGTGCAAAAATATCCGGCAACAAAGGATTGGTGCTGCCGCTGTGTTTGCGGAGTCATACGCGCGTATCTCCCATGTTCTCTGGCTTCTTTTTCTATTTGTTTCCAAGATTAGTAATCTCAATGTTTTCATCCGCAAGTCTTTCGAAGGATTGAACCACTTACATTTTCTAGGCTTAATTTGTTTTGATCTCTTGGAGGCATTTAAAGACAGCACTTTATTTCCCATCCAAAGCTCGACAAAGAACATTAAGAAAAATGTATTCAATTAACATTTATAAAAGATTTTAAAAGTTATTTTTAAGAAATAAGTTTTGGGGTATTGGATCAAAAATTTTAAATAATAAAAATAAGCTTTGTGGTATTTAGTCAAGCTTATTACAATTTTTTAAGGAATTTAATAAATTTGTTGATATTCAATTATGATTTTTTACAACTTAAAGAAAATCTTATAATATTAAAAAATATATAAATTTCAATGGGTTCTCTTGTAGAATGGATTTCACAAGATTTTTTGGTAAAAAATACACATTAAACAATCTCACATAAATCTTGAGATTTTTTATACTTTTTTTTCTTTTCTTGTCAATTGACATGTTTTCTTATCTTATCATACATAATTTCATGTCTCTTTGTTGAAAGTTGTAGATATTTATAATTTCTTTTTACTCTTTTAGCCCATCAACAACATGTCCTAGAATGTGTTATTTGAGAGATCTTCACAATTTTTAAATTTAGAGCTTCTTGATTATATTTTTATTTTTAATGAACTTTGAGAAGTTAACCGTGTATAAGTGGATAAATGACTTTTTTTTTTGAAAAAGTATTTGTTTGATACACCCCTAAGATTATTGATTTTGATTTTGCAGCGGTTTTTTAAATTTAACATTGAAAAAATATCTCATTGTATTTTTGGTTTTATGATGTGCAACAATGATGTTAATGGGTATAAACATATCGATTTTGGTGAACTTTGTTTGGGATAATGAAACCATTGTGATGAATAGATTGTTGAATTTTATTTTACACCATCTTCATTTTGTGAATCAATATTGGTCTCCTGACGATGGACAGTAAAGTTCATTTTTTTTCACATTCATGTTCTAGGTTTTGGCAATTGAAGGAAGGGGAGGAGGGTAATTTTGGAAGAAAAAAATATAACCCCATCATATGCTAATCATGTGCCGAATTCTGCTAACAGGCTAAGCATTGTTAAGGAGCAGGGGATTTTGCTTAGGGTCAAAATAAAAAGGGAGGTGAATGCAATAAGTCTCAAATGCAGGAAAGGCACATGTAATTTGTTATAATATTTATGTATATACATATTTTTAATTGTATAATCTTAGTAGCAATTTAACTACAAATAAATATAATATAATATACAACCTACTAATTTAAATTTAAATTAAATTTTAAAAATATAAAAAACTATTAAGAACTTAAATTGGGGCCTAAGGCCACAATCAAACTTGCCTTGATCGAGGCAACCACGACCCTGGTATATGGTGGAAACTCTAAAAGCTTAATGTCATAGTTTTCATGGTGCTAGTGATAACAATAATGATAATATTAGTAATGATGATAGTATAGTGACAATAATGATAAGATGATCATGATATAATAGTGATAATGGTGACAAAAATAGCAATAGTAATAGAGATGATGATAATAATGATAATAGTAATAATGATGACAATAACGATGATAATCGTGAAAGTATTAAGTATACCTTTATTTTATTTTAGGTTTCATTACTTATTTGATGTCACTATTTATTATTGTATTCAATTTGGTCTTTACTTATTTAAAAAACAAGTAATTCATTAGGTCTTTTTTGTTCAAAATTATTTATTTATTTATACTGGTTTAAGTTAAATCAACATTATTTTTTTTATAATTAATGCTTGATGATCAAAATTTTCTATTTAATAAGACATATTAAATAATGTACACACATTAAGAATGACTCATTGGTTTCATATATAGCAGTAGTGACAACAATGACAATGGTGATGAGTCACTTTTTTATGATAGAAATTTACAGAGTATTCAGGACACCAAGTATGTCAAAGTATTAAGTGCATAAAAAAAATTAAATAATATTTTAATGTTTAAGTCTTTATTTTATTTTAGACTTAATTACTTATTTGGTCATTCTATTATTTATTTTGTTCAATTCTATCTACTTAATTACTTATTGTTTTAAGTTAAATTAGCATTATTTGTTTATAATTAATGCTTGATGATTAAGTTTTCGGTTTAATAAGACATATTAAATAGAAAAAAAGTTATACATTGACCGTGTAAAAAGTTTTACACCCATGAGTATGGTATGTTTGTTGACTTTTAAGATAAGTATTATAAAAGTTTTACATCATTATCTAATCACAACCCATGATTGTGTAAAATTCTTTTATATTGGTCGTACATGACCATTAAATTGTATTAAATAATGTACACACATTAAGAATAACTCATTATTTTGATATATAATAGTGGTGGTGCTGGAAACAACTATGGTGGTGATGAATTATTTTTTAATGGTAGAAATTTATAAAAGGTTTAGGATGTTACCTAATGTGATCCTTATTAGCATATATGTCATACATGGCACACATTACTTGAATTTAAGTTTTAATTTAAAAAAATATATAAATATATATGGAAAATATAATTTCATAATTTTTTTTATTGTAATAAGGAAGTCTTTAAATTGATTGAAATGTTATTTTAAAATAAATATTTAAATAGAAAAATTTTAATTCTCTCATTTATTTCATTTTAAAAAAATAGTCTACCAAATATATAATCAACTATATATCTATAATGTACACCAAAATTGATAATTAAAAATGTAATATTTTCATTGTAGATAATTTCTAGAATAATATATTTAAAATATTTTATAAAATATTCATAAATAACATTTGTCCGTGCATGACACGAGTGAGATACTCTAGTTTAATTTGCATGTAAGAAATCAAATATTATATCTCTAATGGTAAGAAAAGTAAATTATATAGCTGATATTTTTTTCTCTGCTTGAAATAAGGTATTCTTATAGCCGAAAGTCATGAGACTAATCTCAAAGGGATAGAGACCATTGAAGTAAGTTTTGTATTTTCTAACAAAGTTTGTTCATGCTCAACCAGAGAAACAAAACCCAATCAATATGCTTAAAGAATCTAACCATCTACCATCTTTATTGGACTTTGTTGACCAACTCTATTGGACCTTGTTGGTAATTATATAGTTGATATTTTGATTTAATAAAAAACATTTCCAAACTGATAAAATAAATCCAGTTCCAAATTAAAATTCCTACTTTTGGTTTAAGCTAAATGATTTTTTTATTTATAATTAATGCTTGGTGATTTTATTTTCAATTTGATATAAAACATATTAAATAATGAACACACATTTTAGAAGGACTGACTAAAAAAAGATGGACATATTATTTTTTAAAGGTCAAATGTTAATTAATTTAAATTAATTTTATATATTTTCTTACATATATTTCATGTGATATAAAATTTTAGACAAACTTGAACAAGATTACTTCAGGACAATTAATCTAGTTTGTTCGGATTAGATTATTTTATTTATTTTTGATTCGGACAGTCATTGCAGTTGTGTGTTGTGTGAGTAATTATTATCATTATTTTTAATAATTATTTTTAACAATCCTGAACAAGATTACATTTTGAACCATTCACCGAAAGAAAAAAAGATGTAATCTTTTTTATATAAAAAATATTACATTTTTAACGGCTATATTATCTAAATCTATCAATAAGGATCGAATATATTATAAAAGAAGATGGGAGTTTTATGTTTTATATATGTTATTGTAAGAAAAAAAAAACAACAAACAACCGCTTGAGTGATAAGTACTAAGTAACCTCTTCTCGTACCAGTATAATGGCTAGTGTTTGCACCCATTTGACGTTGGGTATGTGTTCTTGCACCCCAAGCTTTGCTTGTTCTTCATCCACCAAGAAGAGGAAGCTTTGCAACAAAGCCAATGTTGGTTCAAGAAATAAGAAGTTAAAGAATGAAGATGATGAGGTTTGGAAGATCAAGAAAGTGTTGAAAGAGAGCGATGTTGGGAGCATGAGCAGGTTGATACTGACGAGAGAAATGGCAGAGAAGTTTGTGCTGCCTGTGTTGGGGGATGATGCTGATCAGATTGATAGTGGAGTTTCTGTTCAGATTTGGGATGCGGACACCAACTCCATGCACTCTCTTGTTTTCAAGAGATGGGTCTCTTCAAGAAGCTATGTCTTCATTGGTAATTGGATTAAAGATTTTGTTGCAAGAAGGGGTTTAAGGAAAGGAGATGAGATTGGTTTTCAATGGAATCCATTCAAGAATGGCTTTGAATTCTCTGTTCTTCAAGTCAACTACATGGGATAGGCACCACTAGTCAATTGTGTAGTTATTCTTTTTTTTACTGTAGTCAATTGTGTAGAATGAGGGGTTCTAACCATTCTTCCATTTATTATAAGCCTTCAAAGTCTTGTTTTGAAGGTCTTATGTATAGACATATATGCTTCTACTGTAATCTTTTCCAGTGAAATTTGAACTACAACTATATCCCCCGTTTTGTCTCTTTTTGGTTTTTTTCTTAATTGTCTAGTTCTGTGTATGTTTATTGGCTTACTACTATTTTGCAACTAAGCTCTGTTATTCAATTAGTGGCTAATGCGACTAAGTTTGTCAGTGTTGTCTAATGTTCTATAGTTATTATTGGCATGATTTTGTTCATTTTAATTTTTGCCTGCTTTTTATTCAACAAAATGCCCATTGTAGATTAAATTTCTGAGTATCCCGAACTCAATATCATGAGTCTAAATCTTGTGCTTCGTTAGCACATGATATCAAGAAGTTGAATCTAATATACAGTGAAATGTGGGTTGGACTTTTCCAATGAGATGAATGGAAATTTCTGAGTCAAAAATATCAGAAACACTGTATTGTGAAAAGATGTTGGTCTGGTCTGACCATTTTTGTTCCTTATCTATAGAGAAATTTCAGACTTAAGTTTTTACAAGCTTATGTTGCCTCAATTTAAATTCAAGTTAGCTTGTGTTGTTGAATTTGAATTTAAAATAGATAAGATGCTTTTAAAGTTTACTTAGCGGAGCATGAATCATAACAGAATAGTTACTTTAGTTTATGCCATAGAATAAGATACATGTGAACATGGAGAAATATCTTAATTTTCAGGATTAATTAATCTCTGTCACTTTTGCTTATATAGATAATTGTTTTCTTGGTTTGTTTATTTTTTCCTTAACACTTTTCCCTTCTTTCAAATGGGTGTCATTTTGAAGTGGCAAACTTTGCTTTAACTACTTGTGATTAGGAGTTATTTTATAACATAGATGCATGTCTCGGCCCCATGGCAGAACTATTTGGATAGGGATTCAAACATTTTGGAATTGAGGAGAAATCAATAACATATTCAATACAGATTAAGAAGCTCTATTTGGAATTAGAAGCTTATTTAAAATGAGAGGAATTCACAGTACAATGTTTACTCTAACATAGCTGAATGCTAAGAAAATAAGGATAAAATGTGTGAATTAACCTCTTTTCTTGTAATGAAGCAATAAGTAAAACTGATCTTCATCTGAGGGTGTGTTGCAAATAGTAGCTTTCTTCGTTCCATAAATTTTCACATTTCCAAGAACTTTTTGGAGGATGGTGTATTCAGTGATGAGAATTCTATGCTTGTTGCATTTTCTGTTAACTTGGTATCTGTCAATCTCTGCTTGTGGGTTCTGAGTCCCAGGAACAAACTATACTACTTGCTATCATACAAGAGCTCAGAGTTTCTGCATGGAATGCCAACAATTCAGATTGCTGTTCCTGGGAAGGTTTCACTCACTTGTGGAGAAGCTCATTCTCATCAGACTCAAAGCTTTGAAGTGCTTGAACTTTCAAATAATGATTTTCATAGGATGATTCCACCTGCTTTTGGAAATAATTTATTTTATCTTGAATATCTAGACTTATATTTAAACAAGTTAGAAGGTTCAATTCCACCAGAATTGGGTGCTCTAAGGAGACTCAAAACATAGAACCTTTCCAATAACTTGTTGGTGGGACCGTGGGAGAGATACCTTAGGAACTTCAGGGCCTTGAGAGTTTACAAGATTTTCGACAATCACTTCAGTGGTTTGATACCATTTATGGTGGGGAATTGGACCAGTCTAAGAGTTTTTGCTGCTTATGAGAATCATTTTTTGGCTTATACTTAACCTGCATTCAAACCACCTTGAAGGTCCTATTCCGGGAAGCATTTTTTCTCCAGGGAAGCTAGAAGTTCGTATCCTTACTCAGAACAATTCAAGTGGTGATCTTCCTGAGGAAATCAGGAATTGGCAAACCCTTTTCTGTGTTCAAATCTCATCTTCTTGAACTTGGCTTCAAATGATTCATCGGAACAATTCCACCAGAATTTTGACAGCTTATGAACCTGCAGGTGTTAATGCTCACTGGAAATCGCCTTTTTGGTGATATTCCCGAATCAGTGCAAAAATCTTAGCATGCTTGATTTAAGCATTAACAGAGGTTCATGTGATTTTTACACAGTGAAAATTCATTAGAATAAATTTTCTATTGAAATCATCGGATAGGCACACACCAAATTGGCATTTCATCAAGTAATAAATGGACAACAAAAGTGATTTCAGATTCAAGCATTGAATCCTAATTCCAACAAGTTCATGTGATTTTTGGACAAGAATGAGAATCAAATAGAAAAGAGAAACAAAAAATTCATATAACAAATTAGAAATAAATGAGCATCGTAACTACACTACCCAAAACCACGATCGCCTTATGTTCGTACTTTTATTAAACAGAAAAGGAAAAAGGATCAGATTAAAGCAAATATAACGGAGATTGCGGCAAAGAAAACTCAAATTTCAAACTCGAAATTCAAAATCACAAAAACGTGAGCCATGCATGCGATGCGAACATGAGCCAAGCAAAGCAACAAATTATCCAAAAACCAATGAACTTTCCAAATTGCAAAACGTTTCTCAAAAGAAAAAAGAATAACAGATAGATAGATTGGGAAGAAAAAAAAAAGAGTGAATCAGATTGAGAGAGAGAAGAAGCGAATCAGATAGATAGAAGAAGAGAACTTTCAATTGAGTTTTTTTTGGGTGTATTGCAATATGATTTTAAAAGAATTTTTAAAATACTTTTAATCATTAGAATTTTGTAGTTTAGATTTTAATGAATTTATGTAAGAATTCATAAAATTTAAAAGAATATTTTCAATTTTTAAGATTTCAAAAGACTTAATTTAAAAAAGAACATTTAAAATTATTGATAAAGATAATCAATTTTATTCACTTATCACATGAATTTAAAGCATGTTGACCATTAGTCAAAAGAGTAAAAAAATAAAATAAAAAATGTCTTTAACAAAGAGACAATGAATTATGTGTGAGAAAAAAAACATTCAATTTGTAGGAAAAGAAAAAAAAAGAATGAAAGTCTCATAAAATTCAAGGATTTTGGTGATATGGTTTAATGTTATTTTCTCCTAAAAAGTCTTATGAAATTTATTAAAATTCATCCTAAGAAAGAATCTAGGAAATTTGTATACTTTAGAATACTAAAAGACTTTTTTTAAGTTGTAAAAAATCTTAATTGAATACTAATAGACTTTATTGAATTTCTTAAAACATCTTAGTAGTCTTATTTGAATACCGCATAACTTATTTAATTTTTATTATTTAAAAATCATGATTGAACATCTCAAGATTTTTTTTTAAAATAAAATTCTTTTAAAATCCTTTTTTATTATACTTTGATACATATTTTTTTTAACAAAATGTTTTAAAAACAAAAACAAATTACCATAATATAGATTGGTCAAGAAAGTATTTATCAATATGGTGATATTTATAACACAAGAATGGAGGAACCCTACTAGCAAACCATCGCTAAATATTCGTTTAATGACTAAGATCACTTGACACATTTTCACTCTATTTAGCATGGGTCAGATCAATGCAAAATACCTTTAAAATTAAACTCTTAACTTAACAATTTATTTTCATATCAACCAATCATGTGTGTGTTATATTGATGAAACTATTTATAATTAGTATAAATGTATAATTAATTAGAAAAAAGGTACTTATTGTTTGTAACGAAAGAATGAAACAACACACGTATGTATTTTTATTTCTCTTGGTAACCAAGAACATTATGTAATTTAGTATTGTTATAATATACTACAAATCATATCGACAAAAATCATTATATTTTTTCCCTCTTATACCCCTCTTTGTATAAGTTTTTGTTGTATGATATTGAGTGAAAATTTTAACTTTAAAATATAAATAAAAAATATCTCTGTGAGACAAAATAAAAAATAGTTTGAACCTCAAATTTTTCATGTACAATTTTTTGGTTAAGTATTTTTCAGTAAATCACAACTAATTTTCTTATAAATGATCAAACAACGGCCAAATTAGAAAAAAATGTTTTCAAATAATAAAGACCTAAAAGTAGAACTTTCATATAAACTAATTAGGAAAAAAATTCTATTTTGGGAAGCCTAAAAAGAGGGTACAAGTGGACACTGTAAGTTACTTTATTTAAGAAAAATATAGAATTAAATGATCCCAGACTTTTAAAAAAAAAAACTAAAATTCCTTCTAAATGAGTATTCAATTAGGTAAACTTTAAATGAACATAATTAGTTTTTTGTTTTATCTTTATTTCATGCACTTCACCAAAACTTTTCTTAAAAAATTAATAGCTAATCCAAAACTTCACCAAAACTTTGTTTTTTATTTATATTTATAAGCTTAATTAAAAATTAAAATAAAAATAGAATCAGTGGTTTCATTTAAAATTTTTTTAAAAAGTATTTTTTAATAGAATAAACTTTTTCTGTTTTATAATCTTAAACAAATATTTTGTGTCGACTAAATACACATGATAAATAAAAAGCACTAAACCTCCTACATTCCAAGGTGACAAAAACCACTCATTTTAATAAATATTTTCTTAATTAACCCATATGGTAATTATTTTTCATTTTTAATGCATTTTAGTAAAATAAAAAACCTTTCTATGGGATTGGGACACATGAGTAAGACACAAACCGACAAAAGTTTCCAATATTAAAAAATTATTTTTTTATAATTTGATTTAATCATTAACTATAGAATTTTATTTTCAATTTTATACAATTTTATTATTAACTAGTTGGTAACCCGTGCGTATGCACGGGTCACTTGTAATTTATTCTGTACGAATTTTAATTTATTCAATAAAACAGAATAAAAATGAACACAAATATGGGTAATATTAATAATAATTAGATCGTTTGTATTTCATTGACGAAGATAATGTTAGTAAACAAAAGAAATAACCTAAACTTAATTTAGTCACTATCACTATCATTGTTATTCCAATTATTTTGTCTCCAAATAATAATTTTCCAAATTTGTTCATGATGCCTATAGTAGAATGAGATTTCATCACCATGAGAAAAATTACTGTCTTCAAGGAATTGATACCAAGGTTGCAGAACATATGTTTGGTCAATTCCAATATCAAGAACAATAACATTCCACTGTAACAGAGGTCCAAATTTTCTAAGGATTGCCATGTGGTGATCGCAGACATTTAGATGTCTAGTTATACAGTTTGGAAGATTCTGCAAAAGAGGATAAATAATAATAATATTTAGTTTTGTATTTATATGAGTCATAATAAAAAATTTTATCATTACCAAAGGCCGCGGTCTGTCAATCATTGATTGTGTTATTTCAAGTGTCCAAATATGCCGCCTGGATATCATCCAGGGTCTCCCGAAAGTCTGGTGTTCCAGCGATGGACTGAAATGAAGGTCGAATATTGAGATGTGGTCGATTGCAAAGAAATGGATGATGGTGGATTCATAAATGGCCAATTCTTTTCTAAACTGTTTCAGTCCTTCAGCAAAGAAGATTTTTCCCTTATGAAGTCTGAGTTGGATTTGATATATAAGTTCATTATATTTGAAACGAACATATTCGGGATATTTTGGTGCCCACTGAATGCGGTAAAAAAACGGGACTTTTATTATGTCCTGCAAGAAAATATTGAATGTAAAATTATAATAAATAAGCTGGGAAGAAAACAAAAAAAAAGAGTTTTAATCCAATATTACCCTGTCGTTGTGGAATGTGGCTCTAAACTGCATGTTTGCTGGTTTTCTGATAAATGGAAGTTCTTCCTAGAATGAGATTGGACATAAAAACCAATATAGCTGTATTATTCAGATAGATAATAATCAAAGATGTGGAGTTAGGAAGAAACAAAGCAATAAAGTTTAATCTATGAAGCCGGTACAGAAAGTGTAAATATGGTTAGTCATTTTAGAGGAGTAAAATTGTCGAACAATATGCTGAAATGATAGAAAAATGATGTCTATCCATGTTCTTCCTCTCTGCTGTAATTTTATTGAAACAAAGTATAAAAGCTATTCAAGAATAAAACAATTGATGGTCGCATCAACATAGTTTCGTGTTAGCCATTCCGTGCTGCAGTAATTTCATATTTATTTGCTGCCTATTTGATTGCTTATGTTTTACAGACCATGTAATATCCATCTTATCTTAAGCTTGATTAGCATCACAGATTAGCCATCTTGCTGTACTGGTTTTTTCACATTTAATTCAATTATATTAACAACTTTGTTAGATACTCAACTCAATTCTAATCTTTTGTCGTGTTCATTTAGTTATTTAAGCCTCTATAGGCATGTGTAATTCTAGATTAGGACATTTAGATGGATATAAACTTGAACAATTGCTGATCAAACATACAGGGAATTAAAGAGAATTAAAGTTTAATGGAATGTTTTAAAGATATATGTAAGAAAAAGTAATCTTGAGCTGGAGTGTTTTCATTGTTATGCTGATAGAATGATGAACAACAAAATTTAATGAGGGAGGCTAACATGCACAAATAAACACGATATGAAAAGAATAGTTGAAATAATCAGTATAGTTGATAGTATGAAATTATTTAATATGGTTTTGTGAGCTAGGAAATTCAGTTAAGATCTAAGTTATGATATGGTAGTTTTAGGAATGGGTGATCAGAGTAAGCAAGAACAGAAATGAAATCTAAAAAGCAAGAAAGGTTGAAGTTAAAGCAAAGCCATAACAAAATGGAAGGTGTGAGCAGGCGAAAAAATCGAGTGGAAGTGATGAAGATACAAAAATGATCAACAAACTGAGAAAAGACCAGAACAGAGGAAGCATGGTTAGAATAGTTGAAGCAATGCTGGAGAATGCATTCCAACATGCATGAAACAAAAAAGAAATTTCCAAAGCAGACAAACTGAAGGTCATACGGAAACAACAGTCCAAATAATTGATATAGTCCTAATGTAGAATAATTTTAGACATGTCGAATGGATGTCAACTATAAAACATAAAATATATGGGTGCATGAATTCAAAACATTAACTGAGAGAGAAGAAAAAGTCGGTAAGGATTCTGCAACCAAGTGAGGAAATTTGAAATGTAGATAATAAATTTCATCATAGAATCAAAAATAGAAGTCAAAATCGGAAAGAAGAGTCAAGAATTTTACTTTGTTTGAAGCAGTTGATGAGTCTGAACTCATAGTCGGAGCTCAGTTGCTATTGTTTTTTAGCAAAGTTGAAAGAAGTGAATGTTTGTAAGGAAATGATGTTTGTGTTATAAATTAGTCAGTAAAGTGTTGGTTAGCCAACATATGTGATGTGAGGCGTGGCAAGTAAATTGCAAATCGTGGAATATTGAATGCTGGTCCGATGGATTGGACATGTAGGGGCAGTTGAATTTTGGTAATAGTGAATTTGTTCCCTTACACCACAGAATGTTGTAAATTATCCAAGAGCTGAATCATGGTTTAGATCGTGTGTATATTTTTTTTTTCCTTTTACCTTCTACTTTTCCTTCAGTGGTTGAATGTCATGAGCAATATATATATCTTAAAAAATGAAGGGAAGAAAAAGTGTTGTTTGTACAAATGCTGATGATTAAATGGAAGACCTGAAATATGGTGTGATTGATGAGTATTAGATGATATTTGTAAGAAATAAGTGTTTGTAAAAAATAAAGTTTAAATTTTTTATTTTCATGTAAAGAATTTAAAGATTAAGTATCTTTTTTAGTTTTTTGTTTAAACGTATTTATAGTATTTCATAGTAAATTTGGTATTCCAGAAATGGCTAAATATTTAATCAATGAATATATGGTATAAATATAGTTTGTTTTCCTAAAATCATGTTAATTAAATAATGTGATTTAAGTTATTTATGTATTTGCTGGACAATAGCATTGATTGAATGATTAAACTTGCTCTGGATGATTGTTAATATTGAATGCTGGCTTTCTATGTTACTATATATATATATATATATATATATATATATATATATATATATATATATATATATATATATATATATATATATAGATTGTTGCTGGATTGCTGGACAGTACCAATTATTGAATGAAATATCAGGAAAATAGATTTGCCTTAGACATTTGCATCCTCTATTAATGTTAATTCAAAGAGTTTTAGGATGCCAATGGTTTCAGAATTTGGTGCAGTTATTGCAGGTGATATTGATGCAAATTCGAAGACAGATATAATTTTTACTACAAAATTATGTGGTTAATGGTTCATGTGGAATTTTGAGGCTTTTGTGTCTATGTATGAAGAAGGGAAATAAGAGAAGTCAAGAAATGCTGATGGGACAATAACCAACAAAGGGATTATAATTGATGGTAGATATATTCAGCTCTATGATTCAGAATTGAAAAAAATACAGGAAGCACATTTAAATATTAAATGGTGTAAGCAAAATACTTGTATCAAATATTTTTTCAAGTACATGAATGAAGAATATGGTTCTGCCTATATCTTGAACTTTTGGCTTAAGCTCTTTTTTTGCTGGATTATTTTGTAAGGTTGCAGCAAAAATGGAGCTTTCATATGTAGGAACTGGAATTGATGTGTCGAAAGCTGGCAGCTATAATTTTGTATCTAACTGCATGTTAGAGAATGAATAAGCAACTATCGAATATTATAGCATACAAACTAATCATTGAGAATATATATGAAATGGATTAACCTTTTAAGATTTGCAAAGACCTCTTTGAAGACAACATTGGTTGTAGAATTTGAATTTTTTTTGTCTTTGTCATGGATTAAAACTTTAAGGCCTTTTTTTTATTTAACCCTTGACAATGCCACATATAATTGTCCATGTGAGAAGACAGGTTTAGGTAAATAAAGACCCACTGAGGATAGTGATTGACCATGGGACTTGTTAATTGTCATTGCATAAGAAAGCATTATTGGGAACTGTCTTCTCAAAAGCTTAAAAGGCCATGATGATTGTGAAGGAGACATAGACATTCTTGGAATATAAACATTCTGACCAATATTTTTGCCAGAAATTATATCAGCTGCAATCACATGTTTAGTTAAGTTTGTAACAATTAATCTAGTGCCATTACATAGTCCTTGAGTTTGGTCTAAGTTTCTTAACAACATGATAGGTGATCCAATTTTGATTTTGATGTTATGATTCGGTAGACCGGATGTTGTTAATGAATTAAGAAATTCTGTTGTTAGTGATCGAAAGTGAGAACTCTCTAGTGTTTCTGATTTGTTCATATAATCAGCACTTAGATATTCCATTTGGTCACCTGTGATTTTTTATCAGGTTATCATATTGGATAAAGAATAAAAAGAGTAAAAAATTAGAAGATCATTATGGAGAAAAAATATTTAATAGATTTGATTAGTAATGTTGCAGAATGTTTGATAAGAATGACATAGAGTCCAAATTTATATATAATAAGAATTAGATTAGGTATGTTATAATCACCTGGTATCAATGATAGTATATAATCATTAACTTCTTGTACGGTTTCATTTGTGGAAGCTAATATGGCTCTGGTTTGAAAGTATTTAGGATTGGTATGATGGTGAGATAAATTTGGAAATGTAGAATTAACTATTGCATAGAGTGGGTCATCATACTCTGTGATTAACATATCTTTTGGAATTTCAATTGAATTACCATAGCCATCATTTTGCTGGTCAGCAATTCCATCACCAATATTAAGGATCCACTTCGCGAAAGTTGCAGTTTCTTCTTTGTCTGTTGCATCTGTATTGGCTTCTAAACGCATGTTTTTTCGACAGTGCCAAAACATGGCAATGATTCCATAGATAAGATGAATTAATAGTTGAATTAACAATATCAGAGCGACTACCCCTAGGAATGACTGACAAAATCTGCCGAAAATCTCCACCAAATAGCATAACTTTGCCACCAAAGATTTTATCAGAACTTGATTTCACCTTAATAACATCTCTTAGACTTCGATCAAGTGCTTCAAAACAGAATTTGTGAGCCATGGGGGCTTCATCCCATATTATAAGACTTGCTTCATTCAATAATTCAGCCAATTATGTTCCTTGATGAATATTGCATGTCGAGTCTTCAAATATAGGAACATGAATTTTTAATTTGGAATGTGTTGTTTTTCCTCCAGGCAATAACAAAGAAGCTATGCCGCTAGAAGCAACCATAATAACAATTTTATTGTCAACTCTCAATGAGGCTGCAAGTGTCTTCCAAATAAATGTTTTTCCTGTTCCTCCATATCCATATAAGAAAAACATTTCACCTTCATTTTTATTGACAGCCTGAATAATTTGGTTATAAATTTTTGCTTGTTGGTCTGTAGGCATAAAGATTGTTCTGGTTTTAATAACAGGTTGAAATTTCAGAGTGAAACACAAGGGAGGAAAAAAAGGAAGGCAAGTTAGTACAATAAATAAACCTGTCATTTGAGAAAAAAGGTTAAGGAATTTGGATCTAAGTTCTTCATTGTTGAAATTTAGCTCAGACAAAATGAGGTGGTTGTCTGCATGTGTTAGTAAATTTGCGTTCTCAGGATATGGCATGTAAGGATAGTCTTTAAGTGATCTTTGATTGGCTTGTAACAGCTTTTCAACTTCAAGCAATACCAGATTCATCAGATTGGAGTCATCAATATGTAATCCTAAGACATTTGAAAAGGAAGTTAGATAATGTTTATGATTAAATTTTTTTGTGTCAAGCTATATGTAAGCCAACCTGGAGTGTTTGATGATCTGCGATGACTATATACAATATCTTCACTTAACCAATGCCAAGTTTTTTCCCATACTTCTTCAGGTTTGTTCATGGTACCTGTCAAAAGTAATAATACAAAAATATTCCTTAGATAAGGTCCTGAGCCCCAGTCTTTTGCTTCCTAGATTGCAGCAATGAATTCTCTATCATCCTGTAAAAAACCCATAGCAAAACATGCTTCTCTATATGTAGAATATTCAACACCATCCACTGTTCTGATATCTTCAAATGAGATTGGTCCTCTACAGACAGTCAGCATCATCCTTAAATAAAATAATTCCTTAGTTGGAGGAACCCATTGAAGTCTGCCAATAGTATAACCTTTTTTCCTAAGTTGTCAACATCTTTGTTTCTGGTTATACACGAACTTAGTCACAAATTCAAAATAAGTCAGGTTTTTACCTTCAACAAAAACTTGGTTTGTATTCATCCAAGCTATAAATTTTGATTCAGAAATGCTTGGGTTAGAGAGCATATCATCAATATCATCATGGTCTTGGTAGAGAACGCTATGTTGGCCTAGAAGATGGAACTGTAGCCTCTCTACAGAAGGTTTTCTACCATGTATTGGAAAACCAAAGATCCTCCAAGCAGATTCACATGGAGAAATGTATCTATAATAAAAAAATATTAAAAATACAATCATAAGATGATTTACATATTAAACTTGGTTCATACCTGCAATCCAAATATTCCTTGATTTCATCATTTGGAGTGTTTGCATGCAGAACTATTTCATTGTCATCATGTACCATCACAACGGTAACTCTATCGTATCCTTTATTGATGTACTTGAATAAATATTTGATAGAAGTGCTTTGGTTACACCATTCAATATTTATATGTGCTTGGTATTTTTTCTGTAATTTTGGATAATAGGATACAATACATTTATTATCAATTATAATACCATTCTTGGTTATTGTCCGACCAGTATTTCTTCTACGATATACAGGATAACAATCTCCATCTATAAGAGTTGTGGCCTGAAACTTTTTTGGATAAAATCGATTGCATTTGCCTTCCTTCATGCATGGAGATGCAGGCCTCAAAATTTCGCATGGACCATGAATCATGTGATTTTGCACTAATTTATAGAGTTCTGGATCATCTTTCTGTGAAGGTATTTATGCTGATATAATATGATCAATATCGTTTGGAGATGGATATTTGTTGTTGGCGTGTAAAAATAACAATAAATGGACATGAGGAAACCCTCGTTTTTGGAATTCCACTGTGTACATGTCTGTAGTTGTAACCAAATATGATTAATAGAAATGTATTAAAGAAAACATAATTTACAATAAATGGCTTATCTATTTGTAACACTACAAATAGGAATTAGCATCAACTTACATGCGACGACTTTGCCTAGCAGGTGATTCTTTGTAAGGTCTGATAACATCTGCTCATATTTAAGCTTGAAAATGCGGGAGATTATTTCTGGCCTATCTATTGTTGTCAAATTCAAAGGTGTTAGCAGCCTATGAATTCAGGCCAATTTGGATTGCAGGTAAAAGTAATAAAAAGATTTGGAAAGCCTACGTGACTGCATATAGCTATGCCATCAAAATAAAGTTGATTCATGTAACGTGGGCTGCCAACAAAGGTTGAAGGTAAGATGATCCTCTTGCCTTGGGCTAAACCTTCTGTATTTCCAGCTTCGGATGACTGCTGCAAGCTACAGAACTTGTCAACTCTGAGTTTCTTTTGGTTGTTTCTAACATAGGAGATTCTTTCGGATTCAATCATTGTGTATCATTCAGCAACAAATTGCTGGAATAGTTTTCTAGAATGCATCAGAGTTTGACCTTCATTGGGTCTGCGTTGTAGTCTATAAGCAAACCACTCTCTCATTGTAAGACGATTCCTTTTTTTTCTTTTCCCACTTAATGAATCACGATGTAGAATGTCAGTCCTATATCCATCTTCTCCATAAGGAAACAATAGAGGATATTGTAGAGCTAGATAACTACAATGTAATTCATGTATCCTCTGTAATTGCCCATTTTGAGTTTCAAGAATAATATCTCTGTTCGAATTTGCATCAATATCACCTGCAATAAGTGCAACAACTTCTGGAACACTTAGTATATTATATGTACGACCATCTTTTTCTCGACCAGCAATCAATTTGAGTATGACATTATGCACTTGAGTGTTTGTCAATCTATCCCTTGCCATCCTAAAACTTTTTGCATGAGCATTGTTTTCATCCAACATTTTTTGCAAATTTGAGACAATATGTGCCTCTATTTCATTATAGTGGCTGAAAATCCAGATATTCAAATATATCAAAAATTAAGAGGATGTTAATGTAAAATAAACAATGGACATCAATCTAAATCACAGATCTTATATTGACACAGTGTTGTTAACTACCTCATGGTGTTAATTCAATTTTGAACTTCATTTTCTGTTTCATAGATATATAATTGTGCAAATTTAGGTTCTTTTCTAGGCATTAGTAATGGACTTCCAATTCTGTGACAGGGTTGACCCTGAATTTTGATTGTAGGAGGACCTCTCGAATGACCAATTGTTTTGTCAAATTTAATACTAGCAGAAGTAAATGCGAACATCATGTTATAAGTTCTTATGTTCTGTTGATAATTTTTTGCATGAGCTGCATTTTGCTTAAATAGAAGTTGCGGCAAAAATTTAGGTGGATTCTGTATCAATGGAAGTTCAATCTTGTCATTTCCACAACATAGGTTGAATCGTGGGCTTGAGCCATTTGAACGTTTTGATATGTTTTCATTATACCATATTTTAGCATTACAATGTCTACATTGTATGAGCTGGTCACCAAGATCAAAATATTCTGGAATAATAACATTAGATATTAGACCATAACCGTAACCATCGAGAATTTTTTTTCATAGGAATGGCTAAAATAGATATAAGAACATTAACTGGTAGCGAACATCAAAATAGTTTAGAATATGTTTTATTGTGTCATTTGAAAAACAAAAAGAATTCTATAAGACATTTACCTCCTGTGTCCATTGAAGAATCATGATGCGAGGATTCACAGTTTGGATATCCAACTGAAGAAATAGTCTCAGATTCTACGAAAGTTGCAGCGCAGATTCCTCTTTGGATTCCTTGTCATCTTTTGATTCATCTGGTTTTTTCTCTTTTTTCTTTTCTTCTTCATTTGCTTTTTTCTCCTCCACTTTGTTTTCCTCTGGTTTTTTCTCTTCCTATTCAAAACACAAAAAAAAAAAAAAAAATCAGAACCCGGAATGATACATTGATGGTAATTGAAGAAAAAAAAAGGAAAAGAGAATGATTATGCAGACCTCGCCCATTGGTGTTGATGGCTACAGAGATAAGGTTGTTGCTATGGATTTTTGGTTCTTTTTATTTGTGCAAGTGTGTGTGGGTTCTTTTTCGTATATATGCCTCAATTGGTTCAGAACCATCAAATTTGAAGAAGCCACTCATTCTATCATCATCAAATGACGTGGCACTAAAATTGACCTCACTAACAACATTACTTTAAAATTTAACGGAAGGACTATTTTACAATACTTATGCAAAAGATATGGACTATTTTGAATTTTTCATTAAGTTAGGGACTAATATGCAACAGGGGTACAAAGTCAGGGACTAAATTGCCTATTTACTCGTTTTGTTATCATCAAATGACGTGGCATCTTTTAAGAGGTACGTCCACGTGTTGTGCCACGCCATCCTTTAGTGCCACGTTGGATAGTCCATGTGGCACTAAAATTAACCTCACTAACAGCGTTACTTTAAAATTTAACGGAAGGACTATTTTGTAACACTTATGCAAAGATAGAGACTATTTTGAATTTAATATTAAGTTAGGGACTAATATGCAAAATGGGTACAATCTCAGGGACTAAATTGCCTATTCACTCGCAAATAATGATAATGATTCAAACTGAATGCTGAAATGACATGCATTGGTATAATCTTGCATCAAATCTACGAATTCCTTACATTTTAACAACAAACTATATATGGATATTGTATTAACATTATTTACTGATATGAGCTGAATGTAAAGATATAAAAATGTTAACTTTGATAACGCACAATGATCTTCAGCATCGTGTGGAGCCCGATTGGCAGTTGCATGAACACTATGAGGTGGTGTCTTTGGTTGGTTATAATCATCTTCAGTATGGGATGAAGCTGGATTGAAACTTGCATGGACACTATGTTGAACATCAAGATGGACTTTTTGTTGTCTAATACGCTTTTTGTTGCTCCTGGCTTTTGCTGAATCAGACTTGCTTATAAATCTATGGTTTTCCATCTTCCTGTTGTCTTCAGTTGATGATATTGTAGTTTATATTTGGACAGTGGAGTGTTGTTGGAAGGAACAATTATATTGCAAACTCAAATGGTAAAAGACAGAAACAAACAATGAGGATTGTTGAGGACGTTGTAGTTGAACTTTTTTTGGTTAAAGCTTATTCAAATGAGCTCTGTCATAATTAACTTAAGCAGTAAGTAATGAAATGCAACTAAAAGAGTGTAATAACAAATTTGGAATTTACAGTTGGCAAAATTTGGATACTTTTAATTTAAATAGTAATGACACATGTACCTATAGACATGGATTGGTAAGATTGATAAGGAACTTCATATCAACTATGTTGCAAGCAATAGAAGTAGCGTTCATTCATTGATAAAATATTTAGCCTCGGCTTCTTTAAAGTCATATCTTGTATAATATTTAAAAAGTTAACGACATTACATGATGAATACATGACAACCATATTTGTTTCTTCTTGTATACATGCGGAACTGGATACCAGATTTTGGCTGATACATATAATAAATTGACTTAAATTAAATTAAACTCAGGATATTAAGCTCGATACAGGTGTTGATTGATAAGGAATTTAATATCAAGTATGTTGTGACGAACAGAAGTATAATTAATTAATTAATTGATAAAACATTTAGCTTGACCTTCTTTAAAGTCACAGCTTATGTTATTTTATTATTTTATAAAAGTGAACAAAATTATATGATGAATACATGAGAGCAATTTTTGTTTCTTCCTGTATAGATGCGAAAGTGGATACCAGATTTTGCTCGATACATATGATAAATTAACTTAAATTAAATTAAGCTTAGGCTATTAAGCTATACAGAGGCGTTGACCAAATTTGGTAATCAAGACATTTACTCAATTATAAACATTGAATCATCCATGCGTGCTTCAGTTACCGTGGAATAAATAATGTTTTTTTAAAAAATATGATATAAAAAAATAATAAATCATGATCTCGGTTAATAAATTAACACATCTAAACATTGTGCAAAAGATATAAACATCATGTTAGCCTGGAATAATGCATGCTAGTATAAGCATAATGTTTGACAGAATGATAGATGAAAATAAAACAAATTAAAGAGTTCTATTACAATTTACAAATAAACAGAATGTTATACTGGAATAGCCCATGCCATCCAGGATTACACACCAAGATAAAACAAAGATAGTTCAATTACAATTTCCAAAAAACCAACAAAAAAGAAAAAAGTGTTGGCTATTCCTAAGCAACAAAATCTATTCTATCTTCTCATGTTTTGCTAATTTGTTGGACGATAACTGAGCTGGTGAAATCTGGGAGCTTCTTGCTTCATCATCACAGTCATTAAATGACTGTCATTTTGTTGGTGTCAAGGGAAGTCCAATAAGTGGATCATGGTCTACTGTTATAGAAATGGATTGCTGGATAGAACAAACAATAACAATAAGTCGATGCAAAGCTGAACTTTATGCAAATGGCAGTCGGGATTCTTGATCCCATTTGATAATGTTTATGAATGTGGATTAGAATCCTAGTCCAAATATGTCTATGCAAATGCTATATTGCAATAAGACGGTAAAACTTAAAACTTACGCATTCATCATGGACAAGATCATTGGAATCAAACGGTGTTGTAGCTTCAATCTTTGAACATGTCTGCGTAAGATGTTAATTGATACCGGTAGTCAATCAAAAATAAATAAGCATATAAATAAGATATACATATAACAATAATGAAGAGGAACAACTCCATAAAATAGGATCTCAATTCAGTGCATTCACGATCCCATAGGAGAAATTTTTTATTTTCATCTTTATAATTGACCATGACTTCAACTCTATATCTGGAAACACATATAATAGGGTTAAATACTAAAAAGAAATTAAAACATAAATATAGGGGCATAGAAATTTAAAAAGCATAACAAAGACCTAAGCACAGCCCGATCATTATGTTTGCCACATGGGCACACAAATGGTTTTGGATAGACATCTGTTTTCTTATAGCACTGAATGCAAGATGGATAACACCATGAATGATTGTCCATAACAATCCTTGTGATTGTACCAACAGTAACACAAACAAACTCCTGCAGGAAATATTACAACTATAAAATTCAGCAGGAGGCATCCAAAGAAGCGATAAACAGGTAAACATATATAAGTGAATTACTTCACAAAGGTTGTTTATCTCAGAAATGCTCTTTGCCTCTGACTTGGAAATGAATGTCTCCCTTGATGATAACTAAGCAGAACCTGAAGGTTGTGAACTCTACTGGGAACGACGTGTCAAAACTGACCGGATCTCAATGCCTAATTCTAAAAGCCTATACATAATAAATCAATAACAGACCGAAGGAAAAAGAAGCAAACATATATTAATAACAATAGGAGGCAAATACTTCTGATTGAATTCTTCAATTGGTGCCAGTGGCTCATTAATAGTCAGTTTAGAAGCCTTCAAAGAATTGCTAACCGAGCATGGATATGATCCTGTACCACTCAGAAATGAAAGCATAAGTTGGATCCAATGAAGATGAAAAACAACTAACTATATATCATAGTATACCCTGGCCTTCTTTAATTCTGGCATTGGTCAACAATACAATAATAGGCCCTTCATTCTCATGCTAATCCAAATATTCCAGAAATTGGACACAATAATCGTCCCATAGAGTGCAAGACACCAATTCGTTACTGAAACAAAACAATTCATTATAAAAACAATGAATTAACAACATACAACCATGCAGTGATACAACCGTCATTAACTCATAGAACATATAAGATGTTTACCTCAAATTCATAAGCTTAAAAACAACTCTTTTACTTCTGGGTGAAATATGATGAAAGACAACCTCGTCAACAACACCAATGATGTCTAAAAAATCAAGTAAAAATCAGTAATGGAAAACAAAACCCACAAATACTGGTGTTGAAATTAGAAATGTAAATCTAGCTGCGCTTACCTACTAATAGGGCAAACTGTAATTGGCCAGCAATGATATCTAAAAAATCTACAAATCTATACTTTTTTAAAGGAAGGCCATCTAAGCCACACTGTCTGACAACCGTAACTCCAATAAATGTCAATTTATATGGATGATCACAAACTCTGTACTGTCCATCATTCTTGGTGACTTTAAAATTGTGCATCACATAACTACAACCTTCATTCAAATCCATTTTCCATGCCTTTAACTGGTCTTGCTTACAGACCACGTGGATCTGATCACCCTATAAATAATACAAATATCTAATTAACGGCTACAAACAGAACCAATTCATGAACAAAAAGAACAAATTAAGAGCATACGTCAGAGTCAACAATGATCATCTCAGCTTGTTCAGACCTGCCCGGTGTCCCAACAAACTAGAGATCGATTATCCTTACAGAAAGTTTCAGAGTTTCTTTAGATCCGTTGATGGTTTTTATTTTGTCAGCAATACGGGCCATTAGTATGAACAAAAAGTCAGACACTTACATAGAAATTGAAACCACAAAACAACCAGATAACTTGATAACAACAACAAATAGAATGTTATTTATTGAAAAAAAACAATGATAAGTCAGACTATAAATAGGATGACTAAGATAGAAAGAATAATGGAACTGACCTGATTCTGTTTTTTTCGACAACCAACAGGATCACCAAAAAGGAACAACAATATATAGTATCTATCAAGCATAAAAAATTTATGTCATGATGAATAACATCAGAGAAAACATGAATTAAAAAAACAGCGAATAGGAAACAATGCATAAATATGGACCAAAACTTAAGGCCCCACAACCAAAAAACATTGCAGGTATAGCCATTCAAGGTGACCTCGATAGGAAAATAGTACTCTCGCAATGATAGCTTAGCTATTACCCGATTTTGTTTGACCTGCCTAAAAACATACAAAAAACAACACCAGCCAACAGGAAAAAAGAGTAAGAAACAAACATGCATAAACAACACCAAACATGCATGTATTAAAACAAAACAGTTGTGACCGTAAACAAATGTAAAGAAAAAAAACAAAACTGGAAGAACTCAAACCAAAATGCACAACAACACGAACTCTCCACAAAATGGAAACTTTGACCACCTGGAAAATTTAAACCCGATTTTGTTTGCCCTGGCTAAAAGCATACAAAAAAAAAAACCACCCAACAGGCCGGTCGTTAAAGAGGGTAACAAACAAACATGCATAAACAACACTAAACATGCATGTATCAAAGCAAAACAGTTGTGACTGTAAATAAATGTAAACACAAAAACAGAAACGCAAGAACTCAAACCAAAATGCACGACAATAGGAAATCAGCACAAAATGGAAAGTCCGAGCAGCTGGAAAATTTAAACCTAAGAACCAAGAAAAGTCTAGGAAATACCAAATGCGTACAAAAATGGAAGGCCTGAGAGCACTTTCAAAATCAAACTTTAAATAATGGAGGAACAAAAACCAAAAAAAAAAAAGAAACCAAACCAAGGAAAGAAAAGAGTGAGAGAATGCGCAAAGACAGAGTAAGAATTTCTTTGTTCTTGAATGATCGGGAATGCACGCAAAAGCTGGAGTAGTAGTTGAAGGAATGACTGTGAATGCATGCAGAAAGTGACAGTTGGAGTCAGAATCAAATACCCAAAAAACCAACAAATAGGGATTTTTTTTCCCTCGAATGTGTTTTATTTGTGTGTATTATTTAAGAAATGGATGTCTAATAATTTTAGTGTTGAAGGTGAAGCGATCTTGGTGAAAGTTAGGAATGTTTGAATTTGTATTAATAGAGGTTATTACAATATTATTTTTAAAAATACAGGGTATAATAATAATGATAGTATTTGAGGTTAAAGCATAACAACAGGGAAAAAAACCGACTTAGAGTTTATTGATAATAATAATAATAATAATAATAATAGTAATAATGAATATAATAAAATAAAATAGAATTTGATGAAGTGGTAACTTTTAATCAATAAGAAAAAATCATTTGTTAATTTGCATATTATTTTTTAATAAAAATCATTTAAGCATCAATGCTTAATTTGAATTCAGGAATCTTCCTGTAACAATATAAATTGTTGTGCTAATTGATAATCAAAAGAAGACAAGTTCTTGTAAACTTTGAAGCCCCAATTTAAATATAGTTGTAACAATAGACTCCTATCATTTGTAAGGAAAATGATATCATGTTTTTTTTAAGAAAATTTAAATCCAAATTAGCAATATAATAATCAGATATGCTAAATTTAAATAATGTGGTAAACATGTTATACTAAAATGGAGATTGCTTTTTTTTTTTTTTGAAATATTGATAAAATAAGTTTGATTTTTTGTTTGGAAAAAAAAATAGGTAACACAAATGCAGTAAAATATTATCTATTCTTTCATATAAAATTTCTATAAAAACAAACTATGGTAACCATATTTTATTTCCATAATTCATACTAATATTAATCATTTACTATATCTATGCTAAATGATGAATAACATTATAAATTCCATGATTAATATTTGCAATGGAAAAAAATGACACTATCAATATAATTAGAAAGCACGGTTTTGGGAAAATATAATAAATGCATTATATATATTGAATGACAGAATAAAAACTATAACTCCAGCTATATATATTCAAACATCTACAATTGATATAATTAACAATATGACATGTATCATTTTACATTTAAAATGTAAAGCCACAAAAAATTGTTCCATCCAAGACTCTGCATGAAAAACAAATAAAAGAAACAAAGCAAGTGAAGCACCATCCAAGACTCAGCATTAATGACCTGGCAAATGGTTCCACTAAAGGCAGGGGAAAAATGCATAAAAGATGACCAAAATACCTCATATTTAAGCGGTGCCTCCATTCCACCTGATGATTAATAGCCAACTTGCAAGGGAGGAAAGAATTGGCTGCATAGAAAAAAAAGCAAACAAACCAAGTAAGAAAAGCACAAAAACAAAACAAAGAAACCAACCAAGTAAAGCACCATCGAAGACTCACCATTAATAACCTGGCAAATAGCCCCACCAAAGGTAGACCAAAAATGCATCAAAGATGAGCAAAATAGCTCTGATTTAAGTGGTGTCTCCACTCCACCGACTGATTAATAGGCAACTTGCAAGCAAGCAAAGAATTGCTAACTAAGAATGAATACCATCCTACAACAGCCAGAAAATAGTTGTATAAGCCAGATCTGTTCGAGAAGAAAAGCATAAATAAATGGAAGGAACAATAAAATAAAATCGATAACAAAATGAATAAGCTCCAAAACATATTAGACATCAATCTAAAAAGGACAAAAGGCAACCTCAGGGACCACCTGGATGACAAAAAAAGTAAACAACTCCACTAAAAAACATACACATGCAACTAAACTTAGCAGCAAGGCAACAAAAGCAAAACCTCATATACACATGGAACCGAACTTAGCGGCAAGGCAACAAAAGCAAAACCTCATATGCAGAACACAAAGCCGCATGTACTGGAATGAATATACCTGCATGAAAAACAAAGCAAAGAAACAACGCAAGTAAAGCACCAACGAACACCCAGCACCAGAAATAGCCGCATAAGTTGAAAAACATAAATAAATGTTACAAACAATTAAATAAAGTTGATAACAAAATCAATCAGATGCAAAACATATTATACATCAACGCCAAAAAACAAACAATTCCACCAAAAAACATGCATATGCAACTAAACTTACCAGGAAGACAACAAAAGCAAAACCTCATATGCAGAACATAAAAGTGCAAGTGTCAGCAGGAGGAAAGGTAAACTGGAACGCAAGATACTTGCATGAAAACAAACCAAGGAAACAAAGCAAGTAAAGCACCATCGAACACTCAGCATTAAAAACCTGGCAAATAGCCCCCACCAAAGGCAGGCCGAAAATGGATAAAAGATCAACAAAATACCTCATATTAAGTTACTGATTCCAGTCCACCATCCGATTAATAGACAACCTGCCAGCGAGGAAAGAATTGACTGCATGCAAAACAAAGAAAAGAAACAAAGCAAGTGAAGCACCATCCAAGACTCAGCATTAATGACCTGGCAAATGGTTCCACTAAAGGCAGGGGAAAAATGCATAAAAGATGAGCAAAATACCTCAGATTTAAGCGGTGCCTCCATCCCACCCGCTGATTAATAGCCAACTTGCAAGGGAGGAAAGAATTGGCTGCATAAAAAACAAAGCAAACAAACCAAGTAAGAAAAGCAAAAAAACAAAACAAAGAAACCAACCAAGTAAAGCACCATCGAAGACTCACCATTAATAACCTGGCAAATAGCCCCACCAAAAGCAGACCAAAAATGCATCAAAGATGAGCAAAATAGCTCTAATTTAAGTGGTGTCTCCACTCCATCGACTGATTAATAGGCAACTTGCAAGCGAGCAAAGAATTGCTAACTAAGAATGAATACCATCCTACAACAGCCAAAAAATAGTTGTATAAGCCATATCTGTTCGAGAAAAAAAGCATAAATAAATGGAAGGAACAATAAAATAAAACCGATAACAAAATGAATAAGCCACAAAACATATTAGACATCAACCTCAAAAGGACAAAAGGCAGCCTCAGGGACCACCTGGATGACAAAAAGGAAACAACTAAACATGCATAAATATGTTAGGAAACATTCCATCCACCATCATCATCCCTCTGTCAAATACCAAATGCATATTGGAACAACAATCCCTACAAAACACACAGTGCATGCACGGAACAAAAGAAAACCATCATAAGCAGAACACAAAAGTGCAAGTGTCAGCAAGAGGAAAGGTAAACTAGAACACAAGATACTTGCATGAAAAAAAAACCAAGGAAACAAAGCAAGTAAAGCACCATCGAACACTCAACATTAATAACCTGGCAAATAGCCCCACCAAAGGCAGGCCGAAAATGGATAAAAGATCAGCAAAATACCTCAGATTAAGTTGTTGACTCCAGTCCACCATCCGATTAATAGACAACCTGCCAGGGAGGAAAGAATTGACTGCATGCAAAACAAAGAAAAGAAACAAAGCAAGTGAAGCACCATCCAACACTCAACATTAATGACTTGCCAAATAGTTCGACCAAAGGCAAGGGAAAAATGCATAAAAGATGAGCAAAATACCTCAGATTTAAGCGGTTCCTCCATTCCACCCGCTAATTAATAGCCAACTTGCAAGCGATAAAAGAATTGGCTGCATAAAAAACAAAGCAAACAAACCAAGTAAAGCACCACCGAAGACTCACCATTGGAACAACAATCCCTGAAAAACACACAGTGCATGCACGGAACAAAACGTCAAAGTACAAAACCAAAACACCGAAAACAAACAACATTTCTCACCAAACACAACATGCATTGATGAAACAAAATCCCCACAGCAAAAACCATAATCGACGAAACAAAAGCTAAACAGGGAAAACCAAAACCGGAGAATAATAGTTGAAAACAAAAATGTCAAACAAAATCCCCACAGCAAAAACCAAAATCGATGAAACAAAAGTCGAACAGGAAAAACCAAAACCAGAGAATAATAGCTGAAAACAAAAATGTAAACTTTTAACTAAAACCCAACACTCAGATGTAAACAAAATGAAGAAGAAACAAAGCCAACACAGCAGCACACGACACTTGTAACCATTTAACCAAAAGAAGACACCTGTAGCACTACGTGGAGCAACCAACAGCCTGGAAGTGGGATGCTGAAATGCCCAAAAAACCAATAAAATGGACACATGTCAACAGCTGGAGCATGGGCACAATAGGGTTTTCCCTAGACAACTCTTTTATAAGACTTGGTATAGATTATGCAATACGTCTCTTCGTGTATGAATATACATACATAGGGAATAAGTTAATAATTTTATTTTTAATTGAATATTTAATTAAAAATATTTAATCTACATAATATTTTTAATTAAAAATAAAGTAATTATGTTTATAAGTGATAAATTAGGGGTGACAAATGAATCCATATATCTACTATTCATCCACAATAAATTCATCCAATCCCTCCATTACAAAAAAATAAAATAAAATAGGTGGATGGATTCAAATTCATCCATTTAATTTAGGGATGGTTAATGATCCTCTAATCAATGCATAATGGATCAAAATTGACCCACCTTAATAACAAAAGAATTTGTGGGCAATATTTGACCAATCTTGGCTAGGATTTTTTACGGTCATCCTTGGTCGGGACTATTTTTTAGTAGCCATCGCCCTAGGTGTTTTGAACGACGTTGGCCGATAATTTTTTTTGGTTGACAATAAATAAAAAGAGTTTTGTTTAAAAATTAATAGAGTTTTTAGAAATTAAATAAATAAGAGAAAAGAGTTTTTTTAATTAACATAAGGGTTTCATAGTATTAGAAAATAAATAGAGTAAAATGATATTTTAGAAAATAAAGGGATATTTTAATTGGTTATTTATTTAATGAAAGAGTACAATAGAGTTCATTTTTATAAAATGATAAAATAAAGAAAAATAGAGTAAACAATAGGCTCAAATTACCCTAACTATAAATAGAGACATATTGGGTCAGTTTTTACATTTAGGATATGTTTCTATGCTCTCTCTCTTCGTCGCAAATTCATTTTTCCTTTTTCCTCTCCCAAAATTCTCTCTTTTTCCTGCATACACTCAAACCTGCCCTAGTAAATTTATGATCCCGAACTCGTTAACCGTTGGATCTGTCCTGAATAGTTGTGTGTATTGCATAGTTTAAACTCCAATGACACATATATGATTTTAAATGTCTATTTTCAATGAGATGATTAGTCATATGAACATAACATATTAATATTATTACAGTGTGATATGTATATGATGCATAAGGCATGATAATGTGATATCTTAGGATTATGAAAGTGTGATGAACTGTGTGTAAGTGACAGGTTGAATATGTGTTAAATTGTGAGATCACACGTGTATTGAGATGTTGTGTGCATTGAGTTGTGAATTATGAATTATATAATCATATGACTATAAGAACCTTTAAGGGTGATGAGTTAATGAACGACAAGTATTATGATGAGATCTACTATGGGAACCAGACAAGTTGAATCATTTTGAGATACAACGAGTTAAAATTATTTTGAGAACAATTGAGGAGTCATGTGTTTTGTATAGTTTATAGATAGAGTTTGCGTGTTAAAATATTTTTATGGGGTTGAACCTGAATTAGGAGGGAAAGGTCCTAAACGACTCTTCGGAGTCTAGGCCTTGGGGATAAATACACCTAGTTTGGGTGCTCCTTTAAGCCTATGTCAATCCCACATGGTTGGAGCATTCACGCAAAACAATGTGACCTTGACTGGTCTCCCCATGATTTTACCTAGTGAGAGTGACCTGACTTACCAGTGTGTGGTTTGTCTTGTCATGTACTCCTAGGCGTCCGATGAGGTTTTCACTGATATGGTACCACATTGCATATAAGATTGAGTCTTAGTGTATGTGTTGCACGAAACCTGTGTAATGATCATTGTGGCCTGCTACGTGATGATGGGTAGTGAATTGCATGAGTGTGAGATGTTGTGTTGTACTTGAGATGTGTTGTTTTGAACACATGATTAATGTGAAGGTATGGAATGTGATTTTGTGATTAAATCCTTGGGACAAGTGATGTTATGCAATGAGTAGTAAAATGATGCGAATTGTGTAAAGTTGAACTTGTTATACTTCTATTATATATATATATATATATATATATATATATATATATATATATATATATATATATATAGACACACACACACACACATATGTGCTTTCGTTTATCTATACCTGTTTAGGAATGTGATAATTCACTCCCTATGTGTTGTTTGTGTTTAGATCCTATGATGATCTTGAACCTTGTATTCGTGAGAGCAGATGATTAGTGGATAACTTTTAAAGAACCTTGTGTTAGAAGTCACTGGGAACACAATGCTCTGATAGGATGTGACATTGGGACATGAGTTTCTATATTAATTGCATGAAGCTCTGAACATGTTACTTTGTGTTGTTCCACTGCTTAACTTGTTTTTCTTTTGTAAAAAAAAATTGGACGACCTTATTTTGGACCGGAGATGTTTTTAATTTAATGATTAACGTGGATGTGAACCTTTTACCCACATGAACTCTTTTATGCACTGAATATAAAATATTTTATGTAATTCCGCATTTCCATGTATTTTATTATATAAATATGCATATCGGGGTATAGGGTGTCACATCATCCATATTTTTTATGACCGATGTTAGTGGATGATGTTTTTCAGCTAATGTTGACTGATGCAATTTTTGCATGATTTCGGCTATATTTTTTTTGGCCAACTTCATGGGGCCCACTTTTTGGCTAGTGTCTTCGAGAGTTTTATCGCCCAACATCGACTGATGATGTTTTTCGGCCATATCAATTGAAGCTATTTTTGATCGATGTTTGTTAGTGTTTTATTTTGATCAATGTCTACCAATGTCATTTTTTGGCCGTTGTTGGCTAGAATTTTGGGTCGACATCGATCATGACTATTTATTTTATTGACATTAGCTAATTAAGCTTTTTTCCAATGAATGTTGGTTGAGACTTTTTTTTCGGCTAGCATAAATAGGGTTTTTTTATCAACGTTAGTTTGGACTATTTTTTTGGCTAATATCGACTGAAAATATCACCAACGAACATCATTTTAAAAAAACTTAGCCAATGTCAGCAAAAATATTGTCCCAGCTAACAACTTATTGAAAAAACCATAGCCAGTGTCAAAGATAAAATAGCCTCAGCTGATGTCGACCGAAAAAACCCTAGTTGATGTTAAAAAAAAAATTGTTATTGTCAATATCTGCCAAAAATCATCATCAGCTAACATTGGTCAAAAACACCCTAGTTGACATCGGCCAAAACATAACCTCAATTGACGTTGACCAAAAAACCATAGCTGACACAAACAAAAAAATTGTCCCAGTCGACGTTGGCACAAAAAACCTAGTCAACATCGACCAAAAAACACCAAAAATATTTTTCCACAACTACCCCACTCTCATCCTTTTATACATATAAAGATAAAATTTTTAAATAAAATAATATATATATATATATATACAATATTTTAAATTATAAATAATTTAATATTATCAAATTTATTAAAAAGTAGTCTGAATAATAATAATAATAATAATAATAATAATAATAATAATAATAATAATAATAATTTAAGAGAAAGAGCCAACAAGGACGTTGTTTTGATTTCTACAGTCGATGCGAGAATGTTGTTGGAAAATTATTTATAAGTATTCATTAAGTCTTAAGTTATGTTCTAACCTTGATAAGCCTTCAAAACCAACTCACCTAATTTTTTTGTAACTATAAGCATTTAAAACAAATATCTCATTCTTTAATTTGCCCAAAAAATATATCGTCCCTTAATCCGTATATGACATTCGAATTCCTCAATTCACAATAAATAAAAAATTTACGTTCCTCTTATGAAGATAGACCACGTTTTTTATTTGCTAAATTGAAGATCATATATGTTTTGTAATAGATTTTTAATACGATTTTAACTTTTTGTAATATTTTATGATTATGCGTTTATAATATATCTTTGAATGGGTTTCAATTTAATCACTATTTTTTTTAATCATTATTATTTATTTATTAATTTTCCATATTTAATAAAGTGTGAGTAATATTTATGGATATGTGCATTTAGGTACCAACGGATATGGATTTGGATACGGGGAGCATTAAAAGTTTGAGAAAAGAAACAAGTATTAAAATTACTACCTAGCGGATATGAATTCAGATATGGTAGTTTTTAAAAGTGAGTATGGAAACGAGTTTCATAGTATCCTAACTAGACTTATCCATTATCATATGTCATACAGGAACATGCGTTGCCTGAATTTAAGTTTTAATTTATAAATATATGTGATTAAAAATGTCACTTTTATAATTTTTTTAAATGTAACTAGGAACTCTTCAAATTGATTGAAATGTTATTTCACAATAACTATTTAAATTACTATTTTACTTAGCAAATAACTAATTTTTAATTTTCTCATTTATTGTATTTTAACAAATATAGTCTACCACATATTCAATCAACTATATATGTATAATGTACACCAATAACTAATAATATTTGAGAAAATAATTATACGTCATAAATAATTCCTAAAACAAATTTCAAAAAATAATTATACATTTAAATTATTTTATAAAAATGCTCATAAATATTATTTATCTGGGTATGACACAGAGTCACACTAGTTTAATGTGTAAGAAACAGAATATTACTTCTCAGATGGTAAGGAAAAAAATTATATTTTGATTTAATAAATACAGTTCCATACTCATAAAAAAAATTCAGTTCGAAATTAAAATCTCCATTTGTAGTTTAAGTGAAATCATCATTTTTTAAATTAATGCTTGGTGATTTTATTTTCAATTTAAGATGACATATTAATTAATGTACACACACATTAAGAAGGATTGGTTATTTTGATGTAGACTTAAATATGTTTTTGGTCCCTGATAAATATTTGTTTTTTGCCTTTGGTTCCTAATAAATTTTTTCTTCGGATCAGATTCTTAATATTTGTAAAATTTTGTCCGAGGTTCCTCCCATTAGTCGGGATCCGTTAACTGCTTATATGACCATTAATTGGCCACGCAGGCATGTCATGTTTGATTTTTTTCTGACTGGGATTATACGTGTATGCTTAAAAAATTTCTTTTTTTTTTCTTTCCTTTCCCAGTCTGCCCCTTTGGAAAACACCTTTCTCTGTTGACTCTCTTCTCCCTTTCTCGCTGTTAGGAATGGCATGGTGGAGTACACTGTCGTGATCCTCCCAGAACTCCTCTTCACCATGGTCCCCGCCGCCGAACCCCTGGTCCACCCTGCATCTCCAAGTTCTTTGTTGCCGCCCAGCCCGAGCATCGCCATCTCTCTTAAAAAATCTATCATTCGAGTAAGAGCATAACCACTGGAAATAAAATCATTTTTCATAACAAGTGAATAAACTTGTTTGCAAAATATTGCAGCTCACAAAGCACAAGAGGCCGAAAGAACACTCCTATAACTAAACTCATAGGCTCAACACCAAGCAAATGCATCCTACAAAACATCTTCAATGACTTTTCAAACATTTGATTATGGTCAAAACCAGATATCATGATGTTCCAAGAAACAAGATTTGGAAGAGCAGTTGTATCAAACAACTTGCGAGAAACAACCATATCAGTGGATTTGCAGTACAAATCGAGCAAAGAGTTCATCAAGAAGATATTAGACTGCAAATCACGAGTTATAAGCAAATGGGCATGCAAGGTTTTTGTGTTCTTGGCACTGGACTGCCTTGAAAACTTGTAATCACGTAAGAACCCAAAAGGGTTGGAAAAGCTAGAATTTTCTCCATGTTTAACGCGTGAAACAAATGTTGTTCAAAACCATCACCCATCACCATCATCATCATTAGATCTGTCAAATCCGCACCCAAAACCATCACCCGTCACCAGATCCGAACAAAACAACATCAAAACCACTATCATGCGTCGCAACCACCTCCACGGCTCCACCCATACCCAAAATCTTGCATGCAACCCTCCCTTTATCACTGTAAACATTGCACATGCAAAACTCTTACCATCAACTCTAAATCCCAATTTTTATTTGAATCTGAAATTGGAGTTTTGATTTGGGATTGTGAATCTGAATTTTAGAGTGGCACAAGATTAGGGATGAAGAGTGGCTTGTCGATTTGTATTCTGGTATGATGTTTGTTGAGGCTTGGAAAGAGGGAAGAGATAAACAAAGGAGAAACCGAGGTGTGGCAGCGGTCTCGTTTTGCTCCAGTAGAGAAACATAGGAGTGGTGATGGAAGCTTGCTTATGAAGCTTCTATGTAGGCTGGATCTTTGAGCTTCAATAAGGTCCTTCAATGGTGATTTTTCACCATGGAGTTGTAGTAGAAGATAAAGGAGAAGAGGTGAGAGGAGGCGTCATCCACTAGGGAATAAGCCATGGAAGAAGGAGCTTCACCACCAAGAGAGTGTCTTGGATAAGAAGCTTAGAGAGGAAACTTCAATGGAGAAAAAGAAAGAGAGAGAGGGGAGCACGAAATTGAGGAGGAAGAGAGGGAGAGAAGTTAAACTTTGAAGTGTGTCTCACAAGACTCTCATTTATCAAAGTTACAGCAAGTGTTACACATATTTCTATTTATAACCTAGGTAGCTTCCTTGAGAAGCTTCTTTGAGAAGCTTTGTTGAGAAACTTCCTTAAGAAGCTAGAACTTAGCTACACACTAATAACTAAGCTCATCTCCTTGAGAAGCTTCCTAGAGAAGCTAGAGCTTAGCTACACACATCCCTCTAATAGCTAAGCTCACCTCCATGAGATGAGAAGCTAGAGCTTAGATACACCCCCCTATAATAGATAAACTATCCCCCATGTCAAAATACATAAAAATACAAAAAAGTCCCTACTACAAAGACTACTCAAAATGCCCTAAAATACAAGGCTAAAATCCTATACTACTAGAATGGTCAAAATACAAGGTCCAAAAGAAGAAAAATCTTATTCTAATATTTACAAAGAAGAGTGGACTCAACCTTGGCCCATGGGCTCAGAAATCTACCCTGAGGTTCATTAGAACTCTAGGGGTCTTCTTTAACAGCTCTAGCCCAATGCTCTTAAAGTCTTCTATCCAATACCCTTGGGGGAAGTATTACATCAAGTGGCTTTTCAAATGACGTTGTAATTATTTTTTAAAAATAAAAAAAAATCTCACTCGGGCAGCGAGTGCATGTGGCATGCCTGCATGGCCGGTTAACGATCACATAAACAAATAATGGATTCCAACTAACGATAGAGACCTCAGATAAAAATTTTCAAATATTAGGAACCCGATTCGAAGGAAAAATTTCTTAGGGACCAAACATAAAATTAGTATTTATGAGGAACCAAAAACATATACGTCTCTTCATATATGAATATACATACATAACATAGGGAATAAGTAAATAATTTTCTTTTTAATTGAATATTTAATTAAAAAATATTTAATCTACGTAATATTTTTAATTAAAATTAAAAACAATTAGATGTTTATAATTGATAAAGAACGATAATATTTTGTTAAGAAAATTATTTTTAATTATTTTAAAACTAATAATTTTTTTAATATTTTCCGTGGAACAAAATTGCCAGGAAAATTTATCAACAAACTTTCCTGCCAAATTATTATAATATTAGTAAATTTTACCTGTGAATATATATCCACTAAAAGATTCGAAGTTATTTTCAACAGATTATTTTTCCGCAAAGAAATCCACAAGTATTTCCCGTGGATTATTATTTGCATAAAAGTCCGCATAATAAATATGCTAGTATTTTCTGTGATTATTATTTTTAGCGAACATAGCTAAGACTTTATTTTATTTTATGCCTAATTACTTATTTTTTTCCCCCTGTATTTTATGCCTAATTACCTTTTTTTTCAAAAAAAGTCAATTTGGTACTTTTTTTTCAAAAAACTGTTTATTTATTTATATTGGTTTAAGTTAAAACAATACTATTTGTTTATTGTTAATGCTTGATGATTTAATTTTCGTTTTTTTAAACAAATTTACTTTTCAATTTAATAAGACCTATTAAAATTGTACACACTTTAAAAACGACTCATTATTTTGATATGTTAATTACTTTTTAAAAAGATGGACACACTGATTTTAAAATGTGAAATGCTAATTATTTTTTAAAGGCTATAAAAATTAAATCTATCAAAATAGATTGTTGATCAAGAAAGATAAAAAGGATAGACTTAAAGATTATAAATCAGGAAAGATTAAAACGAATGAAAAAAAAAACCCAGCTATATAAGGTAATAGCTTGATGCCACAATAAGAAACAAAATTGTTTGAGTGAGAGAAAAACAAAGAAAGTTGACATCATGGGTTATGGCAAAGGTTTCGTTTGTACCCATTGAACATTGGGTATGTGTTCTTGCACTTGCACCCCAGCTATGACAAATGGATTTGGTTCTTCTTCCACCAAGAAGAGGAAGCTTTACAACAAAACCAACGTTGGTTCAAGAAATACGAAGAAGTTGAAGAATGATGATGATGATGATAATGATGATGATGATGACGTTTGAATGATCAAGAATGTGTTGGAAAAGAGTGATATTCGGAGCATGAGCAGGTTGATACTGAGGAGAGAGACGGCAGAGGATTATGTGTGTTGGATCAAGTGGCCTCAGAATAATTAAGAAGGGAGGTTGAATTAATTATTCCTAAATCTTTACTAATTAAAAATTTATTCTTCTAAGGCTTTTACTATGTTGTTAAGTAAATAAAGAGTAGAAAAGAATTTTAATCAAAATTAAAAGCAAGAATTAAAATGTATGGCATAAATTAAAAGAGTAGGGAAGAAGGAGACAAACACACAAGAGTTTTTATACTGGTTCGGCAATAACCCGTGCCTACATCCAGTCCCCAAGCGACCTGCGGTCCTTGAGATTTCTTTTCAACCTTGTAAAAATCCTTTTACAAGCAAAGATCCACAAGGGATGTACCCTCCCTTGTTCTCTTTGAACAACCTAGTGGATGTACCCTCCACTAGAACTGATCCACAAGAGATGTACCCTCTCTTATTCTCAGTTAACAACCCAAGTAGATGTACTGATGCAAGCTCCATTGGAGCTTGTAGGCCTAGGATCTTCTTCATCAATGGATTCCTTTGCTTCTTGGAAGATGAATGGCAGCGGAATGGAGAAAGGAAGAGAGAGAGGAGACGCCACTTCAAGGAGAAGATGAGTCTAGAAAAAGCTCACCACCATAGGAGGCCATGGATAAGAGCTTGCAGGAAGAAGGAGATGAGTGAAGGGAGAGGGAGAGAAGAGCACGAAATTTTGTGCTCTAAATGAGCTTTGAAATCTGAAGTTTAATATTCAAATTATCAAAGTTGAAAAAAATGCACACACATGACCTCTATTTATACCCTAAGTGTCACACAAAATTGGAGGGAAATTCAAATTTCACTTGAATTTGAAATTGAATTTGTGGAGCCAAACTTTGGAGCCAAAATTTCACTAATTATGATTAGTGAATTTTAGTTATGGTTCAGCCCACTAATCCAAGATCAATTCCAAGATTCTCCACTAAGTGTGCTTAGGTGTCATGAGGCATGAAAAGCATGAAGGACATGCACAAAGTGTGACTATATGATGTGACAATGGGGTGTAGTAAGCAAATGCTCACCTCCCCCTCTAAAATTTAATTGGATTGAGCTTCTACCAATTCAATTAAATTTATTTCCAACCACACACATCAAATATCCACTTAGTGCATGTGAAATTACAAAACTACCCCTAATACAAAAACTAGTCTAGGTGCCCTAAAATACAAGGGCTGAAAAATCCTATATTTCTAGGGTACCCTACCTACATTATGGAGCCCTAAATACAAGGCCCAAAAATAATGAAACCTTAATCTAATATTTACAAAGATAAGTGGGCTCATACTTAGCGATGGGCTCGAAATCTACCCTAAGGCTCATAAGAACCTTAGGGCCTTCTCTTGCATCTCTGGCCCAATCTACTTGGAGTTTTCTATCCAATGCCCTTGCGGGGTAGGATTGCATCATTCCCTCCCCCTTGAAAAGGATTTGACCTCAAATCCCGAGGTTCTTGAAACTCTGGGCTTTTTTCCTCAACACCTGTAAAAAGAACAAAAACATATGTATTAGTGGTGTTTAGTATGTTGAAGTAAGGTAAGGTCTGAAAACTCATTTCCTGGGCATCTTCCCATGAAGGAATATGGTTCCTCACCAACTCAATGAGTGGTGCTACAAGTATAGAAAAATATGGGGCAAACCTTTTGTAAAATTTTGTTAAGTCTTGGAAGCCCAAAATTTTTCTTACACTTGGTGGAGCGGGTCATTCAGGAATGACCTTTATTCTCTTAGGGTTCATGGGAACCCCTTGATCACAATTTAAAAAATTAAGAAAAGTAAAGCAATAGAACATACCTTTTTCTGTATTTTCATGTTGATTATTCCTACCAAAAAGTATGACAAACCTAAGGTGTCCCATATGAGTGCCTAAGTTTGTATTGAAACTAAAAATAAGAACAAACCTACCTAATGAGTCCCTATGTACACAAATCATGAAGATGTTGGGTGCACGAGTGATTTTACAAAAGAGTGTTGCACCACCCAAAGCTTTCATCACACCACCTATTTTAGGGATTTGGTGCCTAATAATACCTATTTTGGGCACCAACAAAGCACAAGGATTTAATCTCTTGCGAACCAAACCCTCATCCAACAACTCCTTTACTTGAGGAATAAACTCAAGCCTAAGAGATGTGGCAATGCTAACAAGTGTCTTTTTACAAAGGAGAAAATGTGGAGGTTGTCTAAAAAGGCAAATTTCTTTAATATTTGTCTTTATTTCAAAATGTCTTTCCTTCTTAGCTAACCACTTGGAGGAGACACTTACCTCCTTACACTCCTCCTTAACCATTAAAGGTTGTCCTTCTTCTTGGGGGTAGATCTCTTCACTAGATTCTTCCCCTTTTGCTTCTTCACTTTTACTAGAGGAAGGTGAAGTAGTAGCCTCATCTTGGCTACTATAAATGTCTTGGCCCCTCATAATCATGGTTTTCTTGGTGGGGCATTGAGAAGTAATGTGTCCTCTTCCAAGACATTTAAAGCACTTCATGGAGCTAGTCTTCTCTTGCATACTAGCCTTAAGGGGTTTCTTTCCTATTGTCTTCCCCTTATCATCTTTGGGCTTAGAAGGTCTCACCCCTAAGATTCCTTTACCTTGGTCTTTCTTTGGATAAGAGTAAGAGCCATAAGATTTTGAAGTAGACTTCCTTTTAAGTTGTTGCTCTACCCTTATTTCCCAATCTAAATTAGCCTCTACGTTGTCCTTCCCATGGAAGTATGGGAGTTTAATGTTAACCTCTTGAGGCTTTCTTTCATTTTCTCTCCTATGGGAGTGAGGTCTAAGATGTGACCTATGCCTTCCTTCATAATAGTCACGAAGTTCTTCACTTAAGCTCTTGCAAGAGTTATGACTACTATAGGAGACATGTTTTTCTCTTTTCATTTCTTTCATTATTTTTCTTCTTTCTTCCTCTCTTATTTTCTCTCTTTCATCTTGACTTATTTCTTCCACTCTTTTTTTACCTTTTTCTTTTCTCTCTTGTTTTTCTTTCCACAACTTAAGGGATCTCAACTCATCTAATATCTTATACAAGGGGTCCTTAGGAGTAGAACCCTCACCATTAACACTAGATGAAGAATGAAGACTCATGTTGGTTCCTAAGTTATGGTTCTTTCTTGTTGGGGGTTTGAAAACAAAAGGTAAAATAAACTATGGTTGAAACTAGCCAAAATAAACACTAAAAGAGGTGTGAAAGATAAGGTAAAAACTAATTGGTAAAAGGCAAGCTATCTAGGCAGTTTGACAATGGAGGGTAAAGGAAATAAGCTATGAAAATAAGCAAGAAATTAAAGTGCAAGAAATGCAAACTAGGCGGATCCTAGGAGTGTTTGGATGACCTCATTTAAGGTTCCCAACAAAACACTCACTATCCTAAGGGGAAATTGCCTAAAATTATTACACACAAATGGAAGTAGGGTGACCTAGCGGAGGCTCCCAACTTACTTCCAATGAAAGGCCTTTTTGTTACAAAATTTGAAAGCAAAGCAAATTGTCAATTACAAAATTACAAAGAAAAAAGTCCTCAATTATGGTGGCTATTCTCTCTTTACTATTTCACTTAATTTGGAGTGCTTCTTAGTCCAATAGCTCTTAAGGTGGTTGGCCCCTTGCTTCTTGACTCAAATTCTTCAAGATATGACACCAATCCTCCTTTCCAATTCCCTATATGGCAACTCACAAGCAAGGAAACAAAGAGACAAGCAATAACCAAAGACCAAAAAAATGAAATGAAAGCTAAACCAATAGAGTTTTAGCAAGACAAATTTTCAAGGATTATTCAACAATTAAAGCAATGAAAAGCACATAAAAGCAAGCTAGGACTCAAAGAGAAACTTAGAATGGCTCTAGAGTAGAGTAGAAAAACTCTAAAAAAAAGACTCAAGAAACCTCTAGTTTTGGCACTTGTTTTCACAATAATTTTCAATTGAAATTTCAGAACTAGGATTGGTATAAAATAGGCACCAATTATAGAACAAATTTTGAGCCAAAACAACAAGCACACCTTCCTTTTACTTTTTTTTTTCCTGGACACTGATTTTTCTGCCAACTTGTGAGATTTTTCTTATTTTTTCCTTTAATGCAAATCGCTTGGTTCTTTTTTTATAATTTTTTTCCAGATGTCTAGAAAATTCAGTAAAAGTTTCAGCTCAAAAAACGTAGTGACCAATTCCCAGTAATTTATACAAGTTCGTATGTTCAAGCTGCCAGCACCAGCGATTTCAACCTAGAAATCAAGAGTAGTGTTTATGTTGCTTAAGGCTTGGATAGTTACAATTTGTGTTTGCTTATGCTCAATTATCTTGAATAACACAATTAAAGAGAGCTTAAGACTTATTTTGATTCACAAATCCAGCCACAAATCAACACCACAACTCAACTTCATCATAGGCATCATGTAGGAAACTTAGAAAGCAAAAAAAAAAAAAAAAAATTCAAGAACAAGACTACTTCTAGGAATTGATTTAGAACATGTTATGAACTAAATAACATGCATGAATTAGACTCAAAATTCAAAAGATAGGCTAAGAATGACAAGAATACATGAACAAATGTATCTATAATTCAATCAACAAAATAAAATTCAACACAAACTTAGAACATAATGTGACAATTACTATGACTAAACATGACTCTAAGACAACATGGATTAAGTGGTTTACACTTAGATTTTTGTGTTTTTTTTTTCTACTCAATATTTTGGAACAAAATTTAGATCTAAAGGTTCAGCACAAGAATATTATGAATGAAAATTGATAGAACCTAAAATCAACACAAAAACAAGATTCAAGAGTAGATCTACAAAATTTGAACCATAGAAATGCAAGAACAAGTGTAGATCTAAGATTTAATCGGTTTATTTTTTTTTGAATCTACTCTAAACAGCACCAAACCACAAGACAATGGAGGATATACATGGAGAATAAGATGAAGAACAAGGAATTAAAGAGAATTCACCGAACAAAAAGATAGAGGAAGCAAAAGAACATCACCTAGATGAAGATGCTCTTGATACCACATGATGCAAGCTCCATTGGAGCTTGTAGGCCTAGGATCTTCTTCATCAATGGATTCCTTTGCTTCTTGGAAGATGAATGGCAGCGGAATGGAGAAAGGAAGAGAGAGAGGAGACGCCACTTCAAGGAGAAGATGAGTCTAGAAGAAGCTCACCACCATAGGAGGCCATGGATAAGAGCTTGGAGGAAGAAGGAGATGAGTGAAGGAAGAGGGAGAGAAGAGCACGAAATTTTATGCTCTAAATGAGCTTTGAAATCTGAAGTTTAATATTCAAATTATCAAAGTTGAAAAAAATGCACACACATGACCTCTATTTATACCCTAAGTGTCACACAAAATTGGAGGGAAATTCAAATTTCACTTGAATTTGAAATTGAATTTGTGGAGCCAAACTTTGGAGCCAAAATTTCACTAATTATGATTAGTGAATTTTAGTTATGGTTCAGCCCACTAATCCAAGATCAATTCCAAGATTCTCCACTAAGTGTGCTTAGGTGTCATGAGGCATGAAAAGCATGAAGGACATGCACAAAGTGTGACTATATGATGTGACAATGGGGTGTAGTAAGCAAATGCTCACCTCCCCCTCTAAAATTTAATTGGATTGGGCTTCTACCAATTCAATTAAATTTATTTCCAACCACACACATCAAATATCCACTTAGTGCATGTGAAATTACAAAACTACCCCTAACACAAAAACTAGTCTAAGTGCCCTAAAATACAAGGGCTGAAAAATCCTATATTTCTAGGGTACCCTACCTACATTATGGAGCCCTAAATACAAGGCCCAAAAATAATGAAACCTTAATCTAACATTTACAAAGATAAGTGGGCTCATACTTAGCCCATGGGCCTGAAATCTACCTTAAGGCTCATAAGAACCTTAGGGCCTTCTCTTGCATCTCTGGCCCAATCTACTTGGAGTTTTCTATCCAATGCCCTTGCGGGGTAGGATTGCATCATGTACCCTCTACTTGTACCACAAAGGATGTACCCTTCAATGTGTTAAGACAGAGTTCTCAGGCGGTTAAACCTTTGAAACTTTGTGAATGAGGATACAAAAGAATTCTCAGGCGGTTAGTCCCTTGAAATCTTTTGTATATGGGAAAGGAAAGAATCAAAAGAATTCTCAGACTATGCCGTTTTGAATTCTTTGACAAGGGAGAAGGGAGACACAAAAGAATTCAGGCGGTTAGTCCTTTGTTCTTTTGGAAAAGGGAGAAGAGAGACACAAAAAGAATTCAGGCGGTTAGTCCTTGGCGAATTCTTTTTGGCAAAGGGAGAAGAGATGAAAAAGAATGAATAGCACAAGCTTTCAAGGTTTAGAAAACCAGAAAACTTTAGAAAGCTTTTGACAAAGAAAGAAGAAGAAGAAGAAGAAGTTCAAAGAGACTCAGAAATCAATGTGGAAAAATTGCTTGTGTAAAGAATGAATTGGAAAAGATAGATGATCAAATGCAAAACAAAGCCTTACTTTTATAGACTCTTCATGTCTGGTCAAGAGAACCATTAGAAGAGTTATGACCTTTAGAAAAACTTAAAACCAATTTGAAAAAGTCAAAAAATATTTGAAGAGTTACATCTTTTGATTTGTTTTGAAACTATCTGATGAGAATCCTGAAACTGGCCAAATACAAGCTAAAGGCCCAAGTGGAGAAGGACGAAGGCCCAAGTGGAGAAGGACAAAGCCCCCGAGTGGAGAAGGATGAAGGCCCAAGTGGAGAAGGATGAAGGCCCAGAGGCAGAGACATTATCAAGACTATTAATTGTTGCTGAAGGCCCAGATTAATTTGAAGGCCCATAATAAATATGTTCTATTTTTATTAATAATTTTTATTTATTGTAATTTTGGCCCAAACTGTTTAGAAGGCCCATGTCTATTTTTATCTTTTTGTTCAGATACACTATAAGTATTGGTTTTTGTTTTCAATAAAGGAACTTTTGGAATTTTCATAAAATTTGGTGAGAGCTTCTCTCTGGGTTCCTTGTTGAACCAATCTCAGACTTATCAAGGTAATCCTTGTGTCGTCTGCTTTGACTTATCTTCCTTCACTTGAAGTGGCGTCATCCAAAACTCCGTAGCCTGTATCAAACGTTCCACCCCGTAAGGTTCACATCATCTGGTATCAGAGCTTCGACTCGATACAGGTTCTATCCTATCCTATTATTTTTCTTTGTAATTTGTCCAGGTTCGTGTTTTGTCCTTGTTCTGTTATTTGTTTTCTTGTTTGCGTCTTGTTGCGTTCTTGTTTGTGTCTTTGTTTCATTCTTGTTCTTGTTCTTGTCACGTTTTTTGTTCTTGTTCTTGTTTCTTATGTCTTTCAGACTTTGTGTCAAAAAAAAAATCTATTTGAGTTTTGTTTCAGGTAAAAAAAAAAAGTTGCAGAAATTTAAAAAAAGAAAAGAAAGAAAGAAAGAAAGTGGGTGTTTGATCTTTGAACACGAAATTGAGGCAGTTAAAGGCTTTTTTTTTTGGCCGAAAATCATGTACCAAATCCCCTTATCTGGATTCTCCTTTGAATTCTGAGCGTTTTGATATAAAGTGGGCCTCAAACGGACAACCGTAGCAAAAGTTATGAGCATTTGAAGTTTACTGGTCATATCTGTTATCTTATCTATTATCTTATTTGTTATCATATCTGTTATCCAAATTAAATCTAATTTGTTATCCAAATCCAATCTAATCTGTTATCCAAATCAAATCTAATATATTATCCAAATCAAATCTAATCTTTTATCCAAATCAAATCCAATCTGCTATTCAAATCAAGTCCAAGTTGTTATCCCAAATCAAATATGTTACTCAGTCTGTGATAATTATATTGTCTTTCCTTTTATTTTATACTACCTTGTGTGTCTAATTTGGTCCATCCAGAAACTTAAGAGGGAACACGAGTGGTAAAAGGCAAGAGGGAATACATTACACAAAAGCCTATATTGAGAGCATCAAACACGAGTGAACTACCATCAAAGAGAGAAACATGTGAGTAGAGTGTGGTGAGGTCTTGAATTTTTTTTTTAAATTACTGCAAAATTCTTTGTTCCTTAATCATGGAAGGAGCTAGTGACAATGGTGGTGTATATCATCAACTAGACGGATTTCAACGCTTATTACTGGACGCGATGACTACACAAATGCAACGTTTGTTGAAACGTAACAATGAAGAGCTCTACAGGCGAATAGAAGGACTAGAGCACCAAGTGAATCCAAATGCTGGGAGACCTTATGGTGGCAACAAAAGGGTCAATGATGGATCGAACCGAATAGAGGAGCACGACAAAATTGAGGGAGTAAAACTCAATGTATCCTCTTTTAAAGGCAAGAGTGACCTAGACGCCTACCTTACCTGGGAGATGAAGATTCAACATGCATTCTCCTACAATGATTATCCGGAAGAGCAGAAGGTGAAGTTAGCAGCAGCTACATTCTCAGACTCTGCCCTTGTTTGGTGGAAGAAAAATCAAAGAGAGATGAAGAAAGAAGAAGGGCGGGAGATAGATACATGGACTGAGATGAGAAGGGTTATGCGAAAGAGGTATGTTCCAACTAGCTATAGTAGAACCATGCGACAGAGACTCCAGAGGTTATCCCAGGGAAGTTTGATTGTTGAGGACAAGGAGATGGAGATGACACTAGTGGGGGCCAACATTGAAGAGGATACCAAAGCAGTGCATGATGGCTTCACCAACAAGATTTCTTTCTAGCACCATGACCAGAAAATTATTCATAAACCTCTATCCCTCAGAGAAGTGTGTGATGACCAAATCAGAAGGAGAGAAAAGAGAGAACAAGAGAGAGACAATAGTGAGGCATCATAGAGGAATAGAAGAAGGAAGAGTGATACACTTGAGAGATGGAGTGATACACAAGAGAGAGAGTGATAATTCTAATCAGTTAGCTATTTATGTTTCTCCTAGTGTTCAACCCTTATTGCAGGAATTTAAAGATGTCTTTCCCAAGGAGATTCCTCATGGACTGCCACCTTCAAGAAGCATAGAACATCAAGTTGATCTCCTTCCAGAAGCTTCATTGCCTAATAGGCCAACTTACAACAGCAAGCCCCAAGAGACTCAGCATAAGGATGCACAGGCCAAAGTTGAGTATGTGAAAAGATTGTATGACCAAGTGAAGGTGCAAATTGCAAAGAAGAATGAAAGCTATACCAAGCAAGCCAACAATAAAAGGAAGGAAGTGGTACTTGAACCCGGTGATGATCCTGGACATTTGAGGGCAAATGTTTTCCAAGAAGGAGGGAATGATGAGAATCCTAAAACTGGCTAAATACAGGCTAAAGGCCTAAGTGGAGAAGGACAAAGCCCCCGAGTGGAGAAGGATGAAGGCCCAAGTGGAGAAGGATGAAGGCCCAGAGGCAGAGACATTATCAAGACTATTAATTGTTGCTAAAGGCCCATATTAATTTGAAGGCCCATAATAAATATGTTCTATTTTTATTAATAATTTTTATTTATTGTAATTTTGGCCCAAACTGTTTAGAAGGCCCATGTCTATTTTTATCTTTTTGTTCAGATACACTATAAGTATTGGTTTTTGTTTTCAATAAAGGAACTTTTGGCATTTTCATAAAATTTGGTGAGAGCTTCTCTCTGGGTTCCTTGTTGAACCAATCTCAGACTTATCAAGGTAATCCTTGTGGCGTCTACTCTGACTTATCTTCCTTCACTGGAAGTGGCGTCATCCAAAACTTTGTAGCCTGTATCAAACGTTCCGCCCCGTAAGGTTCACATCACTATCACTGGTAATCGATTACCAAATCAGTGTAATCGATTACACAAAGAATTTTTTGTGAAAGGATATGACTCTTCACATTTGAATTTGAATTTCAACGTTCAAACACACTGGTAATCGATTACCAAAAGATTGTAATTGATTATAACATTTTGAAATCAATTGGAACATTGTAAATTCAGTTGAAAGATTTTTGAAAACCATTTTGCTACTGGTAATTGATTACAATAATCTGGTAATCGATTATCAGAGAGTAAAAACTCGTTGGTAAAAGGTTTTGAGAAAAATTCATGTGCTACTCAGTTTTTGAAAAAACTTTTTAATACTTATCTTGATTAAGTTTTCTCTTGATTCTTGAATGAATCTTGATCTTAATTCTTGGAAGCTTGAATCTTGAAACTTGATTCTTGATTCTTGTGAAAATAAATTATCGTGTGAGGATCATTCTGTAGGAAGTGAGCCAATCCCAAAGATGGGAAATTCTTTTTTGGATAATACAATGTCTTCTGATCATAACCAATTGGCTCAATCTTCTCCACAGGTTCGGCATAACCAATTGGCTCAATCTTCTCCACAGGTTCGACTTAACTCTTTAGAGGTACCTTATGATCCTATCTCTGATAATACTAATGTAGATGAAACTGATCATGAAATTGTTTCTCTTGATCCTACCCTTGATAATACTAATTTAGGTGAAACCGATCATGAAATTGATCCTTGTCTGTGTGAGACCACCAGCACACCAAACACCGAGTCTACTATTGTCCAATATAATCTTCCACCCCGCTCTAATCGTGGTCAACCTCCAGCTAAATATGAACTAGACCTCCAAGCCAAAGTTAAATATCCCATTAGTATATATGTGTTATATCACAAGTTATCCCAGTCATATGCATCATTTGTATCTCAATTATCTTTAATTTCTATTCCTAGTAATATACAGGAAGCTTTGGCAGATCCTAGATGGACCGAAGCAATGGTTGATGAGATGACAGCTTTAGAAAAAAAACAACACTTGGGATCTTGTGTCCTTACCAAGAGGGAAGAAAACTGTGGGCTGTAAATGAGTATTTACAATCAAACACAAAGCTGATGGAACTATTGAGAGGTATAAAGCACGACTTGTGGCTAAAGGTTACACTCAGTCTTATGGTGTAGATTACCAAGAGAGGTTTGCACCGGTAGCCAAGCTCAACACTGTAAGAATACTTTTGTCGCTAGCGGCAAACCAAGATTGGCCTCTTCTACAATTTGATGTAAAAAATGTTTTCCTACATGGAGAAATTTTAGAAGAAATTTATATGGATTCCCCACCGGGCATGACAAATTCAAATGGAATGAAGGTTTGCAAATTAAAGAAGGCTCTATATGGATTAAAACAATCCCCAAGAGCATAGTTTGGAAGGTTTACCAAATCTACGAAGGCTTTTGGCTATAGAGCGAGTAACTCTGATCACACCTTATTTTTGAAGAGAGGAAAAGGAAAAATTACAACTTTGATTATATATGTAGATGAGATGATTGTTACAGGAAATGACCAAGATGATATTTCTAGTTTGCAACAATACCTTGCATCTGAATTTGAGATGAAACAACTTGGAAACCTCAAATATTCTATGGGTATTGAAGTAGCTAGATCAAAACATGGTATTTTTCTATGCCAAAGAAAATATACTCTTGACTTACTATCGGATAGGCTGCTTGGAGGTAAACCGGTTGATACACCAATTGAACAAAATCACAAACTCTTTCAATGCTCAAATTCAGCAAGCATAGATAGAGGGAGATACCAAAGGCTGGTAGGAAAACTAATTTATTTGTCCCATACACGTCTAGATATTACCTATGCAGGGAATGTCGTTAGTTAATTTATGCATGACCCACGAAAGCTTCATATGGATGTTGTCGAGAGGATTTTGAGACATTTGAAGTCCACTCCTGGAAAAAGGAATTTTGTTCTGAAATCATGGAAACTTAAAGGCAGAAGGGTACACTAATGCAGATTGGGCAGGTTCAAAAAATGATAGAAGATCTACCTCTGGATACTTTACTTTTGTAGGAGGGAATCTTGTAACTTGGAGGAGTAAAAAACAAATCATAGTAGCAAGATCTAGTGCTAAAGCAGAATTCAGAGGCATGACACTCGGTGTATGTGAACTTTTGTGGGTTAAAAATGTACTATCAGATTTAGGCTTTAAACCAAATGAAACTATGAGTTTGTATTGTGACAATATGTTGGCTATAGCAATTGCTCACAATCCTATCCAACATGATAGAACAAAGCATGTGGAGATTGATAGACATTTCATCAAAGAGGAGCTTGAAGCTGGAATAATTTCCTTTCCCTTTGTAAGATCTGAATTGCAGTTGACTGATGTTCTCACCAAAGGACTGTCAAGTAGAGTGTTTAATGAGTCTCTATTCAAGTTGGGAATGTGTGATATCCATGCACCAACTTGAGTGAGGGTGTTAAGATATGTCAAATATTCTATTAGTTAATATCAGGCAATCAAATATTATGTTAGCTGTAATTTAGGCTTTATTACAGCTGAGATAATTTGTGCAGCTGTTATTCCTTTAATGGATGAGGAATTATAGGATCCTTGTATATATATATATATATATATATATATATATATATATATATATATAATTTATAAAAAAATATAACTTATCTAGAATAGTATTTAAGAAAAATGTATATATTTAAATACTCAATATAAATATAATTTAGTTAAATGTTTATAAAGAATATAACTTATCTAGAATAGCATCTAAGAAAAATGCATATATTTAAAGACTCAATATAAATATAATTTAGTTAAATATTTATAAAAAAATGCATATCTTATCTAGAATAGTATTTAAGAACAATGCATATATTTAAATACTCAATATAAACATAATTTAGTTAAATATTTATAAAAAAAATGCATATATTTAAGTGATCTAATTTCTTTACCTAAACAAATTAAATAAATAAAACATGTTCAATTTTAATAGTAGGCATTGATGATTGATATAAAACTATGAGTACTTAAATATAATTTATCTAGAATGGTATTAAAAAAAAATAATTAATCCTTAAATGAAACTAAGTTTATCTAGATTGAAGATGAAAAAAAGTCTTAGATAAATAAAGCTTAGGTAAACATCATAATCCTCTAGGACTAACATGATTAAAGTAGAAAATATTAAAAAAAAAGTAACAACAGAATTCTAATGATGAATTGCAAGTTTATTCTAAAAAAGTAACAACAAGTAGTTTGTGCAATGATTACACAGGTTCATCACGCATTAGAGCAATTATATTATCAGTCGTTCTTGGGTTCCTTGGTTTGCACAGCAAGGCAAAGATTTCATCTATAAAATGCCCAAAAGTTGCATTCAACTCAATCAGACCTTTGGTACTAAATTTTGAACAGATGAAAAACATTTTTCCCACATCATCATTACATTTGAGCTCCATACATTCATATTCAACACAACCATCACCCACATAGATTGGTTGACGGTAAAAATGATTTATTAAAATTTTGCAACCTCCTTTGGCACCAACAATTGTTTTCCTTAAGGCAACAACCAACATGTCCTTATGTATTATGATGACTTTTGGATCAATAAGGTATTCAAACACTACCTCTTCATCTGTTGGAATCATGTCACCATCGCAATACACAAGAGTGGACACATTCTCCATGTTTTAAGCAATAGGGTGAATATCAGATAAAGGTATTGATTTGCATCTAACCCTCCTACTGCTATATATCTTAGGTGGTCACACTGACAATATAAATGATTTAGATTGAGTCTTTATTAATTACGTTTGGTTTATGCAATTCGAAAAAATAGTGTCTAGTCAAATCGTCTAGTAGAAAGCATTGTACAGTCACATTGTCTCCAAACAAGCAATGTGAGGTCAACTTGTATGGGGAAAAGCAACGTCGGGTCAAATTATCTCAAAGAAATGAATGTTCAATCAATTCGTATAAAAAAAATGTAAGGCTCAGCCAATTAATGCATTGTTCAATGTTCATTTCATTAATAAAGGCAAACTCACAATCATCATAATACGACATAATTAACAATGACAAGCAATTAATGTCATTTGTGTCCACTAGTTCCACATCTAGGAGGTTGCCTGTTTCTTGTCGGTTGTCGATGTACTAGTCCATATTCTTGTGGTTCAAGTTGTTCATTAGGAACAACAGGATGCTTTTCGTGGATGAAATCAATAGTGGGAGAAATACCGCAATACTTTGATCGAAGTATGCAAATGAAGGCATGGGCATACTTTGCATGTACGTATAAGCAAACTCTGGTGTTTGGAGATCTATACCTATGAGGTTGCTCATAAAGTCAACTCCACTACATTGAAGAGTTGCAGATTGTATCCATAATCTTCTTAGTGATGATGAGGTTGTGCCATGAATTCATATGATTGGTCATGTGGTTGTAGTCCTTCGTCATGCAAGCTGGCAATGATTGGTGGGCTTTGTTGTGGAGGATGTTGTTCAGTTTCCATGTCTGAAGCTAAACAAGAAGTGGTGGCAACGTTTGGATGAGTTGCAAACCATGTTAGGAAAATTTTTGAATTTGCTCAGTACCAATTCATGTAATGACTCAAATGTTCAATCTTTCCTAGAATTGGTTGGCCGATAAACACATATTTGTGTCTTTCCTTGCAAATTACAATCCACCATTAATGTTCCTCTGCCCAATTTGTGTCTCTATGTCCTCTCATGTTAGTATGATAGACTTTGTCTTGCTTTCGCAATGGATTTGGTATGTCTTGACAAAATCCAAATTGGAGCATGACCTTGTCAATTTGCTGCCATACTAAAACTACAAGATACACACTAAAAGGGGGAGTTGAATAATGTATATATCAAAGATAAAAACTTTTTGCAATAACTAGAATAGTATGAATAATACAAAGATAAACATTGGTCTTCCACTAAGGATAAAAGGAATATGTAATAAAGAATAAAGTGGTCATCCAATGACAAATAAAAGGTTCTTAAAACAGTTTTTCCAATAAGCACTTGATGTATAGTGATATTAGAAAATACAATAAAAATACTCGATAAAACTATATGGAGAGAAATAGAAACACTTGGTTTCTATTTGGTTCACTCAACTTGAGCTACGTCAAGTTCTCCTTTACTCATTTTTAAATGGTTCCACTAATTAAAAATTGTTTACAAAACAAGTATTCTAACCTGTCACTCCTGGCTTTACAAGTATTCTTAACACCACTTCTAGTATCTTCTTAGGCTCCCCTTGAATCTAAGAACCCAAGTATTTTTTAACACTAAGCCACTCCTGGCTTTCACAAACAAAAGTTTGATTTGAATACAAGTATTCTTAACACTCAAAGAGTGAATATACAATTAAGTACATATACAAACTACTTTGCTTCGCAAAGAATAATAACAGTGTAGAGCGTGTAGTGTTTTTAACAAAGTTTCACTTTCTAAATATTTCATGTGCTCTTATTCTTTTTCTTTTTTGCATTTTTCTCCAGTTGCTTCATTGAGGGAGACATCCTTTTATAGACTTCAGTGAGGTATCCGTTGTGGAATCCATGTAATTATCTTGAAAGGACCACGGTCTCATATAGAGGAATTGGTCGATGTGTCAAGCTCTGAATGGAAAGGATTTTATACGAATTGCAGACAATGCCATGTGCTTTTTGACCTTTCTGAAAGCAACCTTTCGGGGGATATTCCAAGGAGGCCTCTAGTCTCTTCTATGTTATCCTTTTCTTAAAATCAAATGTTAGCTATTCAAACGTAATAGAGACATAAGATATTTAAATAAAACAGTATATATGAACTTCCCTTTTTCATGATACTCAGTCCTTGAGACTTAATGCACGAGTTTACCTTATGATAGCATGTTATACTGTTATGCACAATAATGGATGCTCACTAAATATAGCATGTTGGACGCTAGGTTAAAACAGAGCATGTTCTCTATAGTATTGAACAATATTTAATGTTATAAATTCCTTTAACATAATAATCCTATCAAATTGTCAAAAACTTATTTAAATATCAATAATTTATACTTATGTTATACATCAAAATTTAAGGTGCATGAGACACATGGTCGTCCAGACCTAACAATCTCCCATTTTTTATGATGACAAATAGTATAAATTTTGATTTAAGAAAATAGAGTTATAAGAGAGAAAATGTAACGTAGTTAAACTCCCCAGAGTTCAAGCATGGCAAGAAATTGATGTATAAAAATGATAAGTATAGCAGCAAAATATAACATGCAAAAGAGAATATATATATATATATATATATATATATATATATATATATATATATATATATATATATATATATATATATATATATATATATATATATATAAAGACTTTAAGATTGCTTTTTATTAAAAAGACACTTTTCATTACAATCATTCTTATTTCTCCCCCTTTTGTCATAAGCAAAAAATGGGTTCGAAGATAGAAAAATTGAAGAACATCATCGTTAGTCTTGAAAGGGAGGTAGTTGTAGAGGTTGGGAAGGTGGGGGAGAGGATGGAGGAGGTGGTGGTATCGGAGCCAAGGCTTGTGGTGGAGGTTGAAGAGAGGCAAGTAAGGAGGGTAGTTGAGATACAAGTGCAGGTGCAGGTACAACAATAGCTCCAACCATTGACATTTGAGCTTGTTGGATGTTCTATACGAGGATGACGCCAAGGTTGCAGAAATGTGTTGTAATGGCATTCTGCATAGAGAGGTAGAAATTCTTATTCTCTTGCCATTGACGTTCTGCAAAGGACTCTATTACTTGTCCTATCATATCTTGAACCTGATCATGAATGATGGTGGCAGGTTGTGCGTAGTTGAGAGGGGTAGGACTAAAACTTGTTGAGTATACAATTACAGCATCATGGTCACCCTTATCTCGAGAGATGGCCTCATTTAAAATTGTTGGCTGCTTAGACGTAGGATCTAGAATGATTAGTTCAATTTCATCAATCATAGCTGCATTGGACGCTTTACCAGTTTCATCCATGACACCATTTTTTGTAAGCTCAAGACCCCACACCCAATGGTGTTGTCCACAGCTTTAGTAGATGCTTCAACTTAATCGATGGTGACAACTTCTTTCTCAGCAGCTTCTTGCTTAGCAATCATAGCAGTAGCATCTTCAGCTCTCTGTTTTTGTTGAGCCTCATAGAGTTGAGTCACATAGGCTATCATTTGAGCTTCTGTCATCTTCTTCAACTTGTAGGTTCCCTCATATTGAATGATGGGAAGCATGAGAAGACATTGGATAAAGGAGTAGTTGTCATCATCTCTTATGAAGCAGACATAGACATCATCAAAGTGATACTTCCTTGTATGTTGTAAAACTTGAACAATGTCATGGTACACAATAGTATCACTGCCATCATAGCCAGAGGTGGAGGTTTTTTGGGAATCTATCCACACTATCTGACTCCAGAAGGTCCTCGCATCATAAGCATCAAGAGTTTAGATCAATTGTTTCCCATGAAATAGTGGGCTCCAATTACAGGGATGGTTCATAATCTCGACCTTCATCTACCTTGAGGGCATTTGTGCCTTGTAATACAACTTGAATCCCTTCTTCTTGCTAGCATCCCATACTAGTAAATGAAAGCAGACCCTATTAGCAACCATCTTGACATTAGTTGCCCTAAATATATGCAGACCAGGAGGGTATATCATGGCTTGATCATGCAAGTACATTTTTTCATGTAACTTGATAAGGGATGAGCAATCCTTAGCTGAGAGTTGGATATTTGTAGGATGCACTAGAAATAGTCCTGTAATTAGCATCCATAGGTGCACCTTTTTCTTGAACTGAACTTTGGGAGGTTACGTTTCTTGTGAAAGGTCCCTTCTTTGTTTACCAAATAGTTCTTGAGAGATACTACCTTAGGAGCTCTTATGCTTCTTCACATTGCGCCAAGCTGGAGAGGCAGTCACCTCAATGGAGGGACAAACTTTATAAGGTGTGCCAAGTGCTAGCCAATGAGGAGGCATCTTGACAACAGACAGCTACACTGGATGAGACCAAGTTGGAGCTGGCAAATGGACTATAGCATCTGAGGGTAGAGCCTTAAAGGCTTCAGTTGGAGTGTGCTGATAGTTGAAGCGCATCCAGGTGGGGGTGATGCAATCCTATCCCCCAAGGGCATTGGATAGAAGACTCCAAAATGATTGGGCAAGAGAAGCAAGAGAAGACCCTAGGATTCTCAGGAGCCTTAAGGTAGATTTTCGGCCCATGGGCTAAGTATAAGCCCACTTATATTTGTACATATTAGATTAAGGTTTCATTATTTTGGGGCCTTGTATTTAGGGTTCCATAGTGTAGGGAGGGTACCCTAGTAATGTAGGATTTTTTAGCCCTTATATTCTAGGGCACCCAGACTAGTTTTTGTATTAGGGGTAGTTTTGTAATTTCACATGCATAAAGTGCACTATTTGATGTGTGTGTGTTGGGAGATAAATTTAATTGAATTGGGAGAAGCCCAATCCAATTAAATTTTGGACCATCTTAAGGGGGAGGTAAGCATTTGCTTGCTACACCCCATTGCCACATCATATAGTCAAACTTTGTGCATGTCCTTCATGCTTTACATACCTCATGACACCTAAGCACACTTAGTGGAGAATCTTGGACTTGATCTTGGATTAGTGGGCTGAACCATAGCTAAAATTCACTAATCATAATTAGTGAAATTTTGGCTCCAAATTTGGCTCCACCAATTCAAATTCAAATTCAAGTGAAATTTGAATAGAAATTCAAATTTCCCTCTAATTTTATGTGACACTTAAGCTATAAATAGAGGCCTTGTGTGTGCATTTTTTCAACTTTGAACATTTGAGGAATTACAATTCAAAGTTCAAAACTCATTTGAGGCATAAATTTTGTGCCCCTTCTCTCCCTCTCCATTCACTCATCTTCTCCTACCTTCAAGCTCTTATCCATGGCTTCCTATGGTGGTTAGCTTGTTCATGACTCATCTTCTCCTTGAAGTGGTGTCTCCAATCACCTTTCCTCCTTCTCCATTCTTCTGCAATTGATCTTCAAGAAGCAAAGGACTCCATTGATGAAGAAGATCCAAGGCCTACAAGCTCCACATGGAGCTACATCATGTGGTATCAAGAGCATCTTCATCTAGGTGATGTTCTTTTGTTTCCTCTATCTTTTTGTTCAGTCAATTAACTTTAATTCCTTGTTATTCATCTTCTTCCCCATGTATCTCCTTCATTGTCTTGTGGTTTGGTTCTGTTTAGAGTAGATTCAAAAAAAATAAACCGATTAAATCTTAGATCTACACTTGTTCTTGCATTTCTATGGTTCAAATTTTATAGATCTACTCTTGAATCATGTTTTTATGTTGATTTTAGGTTCTATCATTTTTCAGTCATAAACTTATTGTGCTGAACCTTTAGATCTGAATTTTCTTGCAAAGTATTGATTAGAAAAGAAAACAAAAAAATCTTAGTGTAAATCACTTCATTCATGTTGTCTTAGAGTCATCTTTAGTCATAATAATTGTCACATTATGTTCTAAGTTTGTGTTCAATTTTGATTTTGTTGATTGAATTCTAGATACATTTATTCTTGCATATCTTAGCCTATCATTTGAATTTTGAGTCTAATTCGTGCATGTTATTTAGTTCATAACATGTTTTAAATCAATTCCTAGAAGTAGTCTTGTTGTTGAACTTTTTTTTTGTTTTCTAAGTTTCCAATATGATGCCTATGAGGAAATTCAGTTGTGGTGCTGAGTTGTGGCTGGATTTGTGAGTCAAAATAAGTCTTAAGCTCTCTTGAATTGTGTTATTCAAGACAATTGATCATAAACAAACACAAATTGTAACTATCCAAGTCTTAAGCAACATAAACACTACTCTTGATTTCTAGGTTGAAATTCTGGTTGATGTCAGTTTTGGCACACTGTGTTCTTAATTCCTCCATGGCTTGAATACTTTGCATTTTGAGCTGAAATTTTAATTGGATAAAATAGACATCTGGATGAAAACAATGGAAAAAGAATGAACAAAAAAGAAAACAAAATGAGCAAGAAAAGGTGATAAAGATTAACATCAAAATACATGTTCAAAACAACAACAAAAAATGTGTATGCTTGATTTGCTTGAAAATTGTTCATTATTTTGGACAAAGATGATAAGGGGAAGACAATAGAAAAGCAACCCCCTTAGGCTAGTATGCAAGAGAAGACTAACTCTATAAAGTGCTTTAAACATTTTGGAAGAGGACACATTGCTTCTCAATATCCCACCAAGACTTGTGTGTGCATTTTTTCAATTTGATCATTTGAGAAATTACACTTCAATGTTCAGACCTCATTTGAGGCATAAATTTTGTGCCCTTTCTCTCCCTCTCCCTCCACTCATCTTCTCTTACCTTCAAGCTCTTATCCATGGCTTCCTATGGTGGTGAGCTTGCTCTTGACTCATCTTCTCCTTGAAGCGGCATCTCCAATCACCTTCCTCCTTCTCCATTCCGCTACCATTAAACTTCAAGAAGCAAAGGACTCCATTGATGAAGAAGATCCAAGTCCTACAAGCTCCACATGGAGCTAAATCAGGGTGCTTCCGTAGATATGGTTTCCCTCACTATGGGTTCAGTGAAAATGACTTTAGAGAAAGGATTAAATAGTGTAAGATTATCATGAATGAAGTCTAGAGGGAAATGTTGAGCATCTGTCAATGGCTCCCTCAAAGTGGCCCTTCTGAACATATCAAGGTGTAATGGAGAGGGAGGTAGACACAGTTATGGATTGGTGCAAACTTGTGGAGTGGTGTGATGGGAGTGTCATCAGTGGACTCACCATATGATGAAGTGAAGGATGGATCTTCCTTGTTTCCTGTGAAGGAAACTACCCATTCTTTATCACCAATTTTTGGGTTGGCCTTGGTAGCCCTTGTCTTGACCCATTGTTGAATGGTTGAAGGAAGAATGGATGCTCTTGGTTCAGCTACAGGTTAAGCCTTCTTTTGCTTTCTTAGGAGCAGGTGCATCAGAAGCAACAACTTTCCACTTTTGGAGGGCCACTCATACCAGTCCTTCACCATCATCATCAATCTCACTTACAGACTCATGCTTTCTTTTGGTCTCTTTTCCAACATCTCATTTTCTTCTTCATCCCTTTGGGACTGTTTCATGGTTTTCTTCTTCTTCTGTTGTTCAACCATGATCTTCTTGATTTTCCTTGTAATGTCAAAGTTGTCTAGACCAAGGTCCTCATTAGCAATGGACTTGGCCAATCTCTTGTTTTTGCTAGTTGATGGCTTCCACGTCCACTACTAGAGCCTCCTTCAAGCTTTGTTCCAAGGCCACCTTCATAGTCTTCAGTTTAGTTTTGCAACCACTGAACCCTTAACTATTAAGGTGTGCTTGGAATCTTTGTCCATCTTGTTGAATACATGAAAGACTCCCTAATCCTATAGAAGCTTGTTGGTGAAGGATTCATAGTAGATGTCATCCAAACCACCTAAGCCCTTGAGGTTCCTTATAATGTTGATGTATATTTCATGTGGAAGGTCAAATTGGAGGTTCTCCATCAAGTGAAACAACACAAACTAGTGGAGGTCAGAGAGGGTTGTCTTGGAGACAACTTTGGGTAGTGCACTCTTGTTTAGGATGTTGGCCTAGATTTTCGCCTTCTCACACATCAAATTGTAGACAATGGTCTTCTAGTCACTAGCCTTGTCAGCATTGTCTCAGTAGAGAGCTGTAGTAACATGTTCTCCCAACCTTCTTGGTAAGTTATACCCTCGCGCAAACACCTTGTTGCCTTAGCAATGGTGTCACTTAATAGTACGACCTTCACTCCCACAACCTTGGAGGATATGGTCTTCTTGTTAATGAACTCCACATATAGCTAGAAGGTCCTTATCAACTCTAGATTGAAAAAGTGTCTTGCACCAAAAAACAACAGGGTTTCATTCAACTTTAGACCTACTTTTTCGAGTTCTTAAATATCAAAAAAGTGTTCTACTTGGATGGAAGGCTCATTTTCAGTGTGAATGGTGGTGATTTCCATGGTTAGGATGGCTTTAGTGACGAGGGTGTTTGTAGAGGCCATTTGAGAGGGAAGAAAGCTAGGGTTAAAAAACTCAAAGGGGAAGTTGTTGAGCCTGGCTGCGTCCAAGTCACATTGGATTGTAACAAATAATTAAATTCCTCGGGTTTCAATGATAACAAAGTATAATATTTATGTACTAACCTCTCATGCTTAAGCTACAGGTTTATTTATTTCTATGAAATACAAGTAGAAAAGCATGAACAAAAAGGATCTCGATGATAGACAAAGTATCAGTCACTAGACGATACAACTTCTGCATCCAACCCTGAGAAGACAAGTGTTTTCGCACTTGACTCGCAATACAAAAGAAATGGAACAGTTACTTGATCCTTAAGAATTGAAAACAATCACAAAAAAGTAACGTCCATATGTTGAGTAATAAACTTGTGCAAAAGCGCACAAATGGGAAGATTCAAATTGTCTTGTCTTATGTTGTTAACGTTTCCTTTGACTTGTACACAAAAAGTCAGCTTTGAGCACTAGGTAGCACTGGCAAACTCTACTTCTCCGAAGATATAATGCAAAAAGTATTTGTGGTTCCACTCTCTCTCTCTCTCTCTCTCTGCACAGTAGCAACCTCATGTCAAATGCCAACGCTATTAGACAACGGCTCGCTGGGATCTCTCAACGGATCAAAGCTCTAAAGTCTATGTAAATCTTGAAGATGTTTGTGTTAAGGTTTTTGAATCACAAGAGAACATTCTGAGAAAAATGAACAAGTGTTGTAATGTTGTTAGTCCACTAGACGAAGGAAACTAGAGCAAGTTGAATGAATCTTAGCTTTGCTAAGTGTCACAACCTACCCTTCGGCGCGAGGGCGACACGAGGGCTCACGGGTGCGTCTTCCAGGAAAGGAAAATGCGCGGAGTCGCCACCAACTTTTATTCGAGGAAAATGTCGGAAAAACCGGAAAAGGCGTGGTCTACGAACTTTAAGTGTGAAAGGTTCGGGAGTTGTATTTACGCACGGGGAAGGTATTAGCACCCCACGCGTCCGTCCCAAGGGACGACAACCTTTAATCAAGCGTGCAAACATGACTTCAATTTGTTTTATTTTCCCCTTTACATTTTTTATGTCTTTTTATGCCTTTTTGAATTTTTTATCTTTTTGTGGTCGACAAGGGTGTTTCCCTTGCTCCTACGTATTCCTCAATTGTGACAAGGAAATCAGACCTACGTATTTCTTTGAGAACTAAACGTTGGTTAAGTTGTTTTTATTCTTTTTTGCAAGATATATTTTGATTGAATAAAAAGTCATTTAAGGCGTTGGACTATTAAACGATCTTTCGATTTTTTTGAAACTAGTAACAAAGTTATGCGTTGGCTTTAGGCTTTCAAAAAATCCACGTTTAACCAATAAAAGCGAAAAGGACCATTTCAAGGCGTTGGTCAAGTGCTAATGATGTTGAAAGGGGAAAATAATGATGGACCCTCTGACATGTCATGGAACTTCACGGATTGCCTAATGATGGGTGCCAAGTACCTCGAAGTGGTCAAGCGAAGGTCACATACCACCAAACAGATGGTCCCCAGACGAAATTAGGGTATGACAGTTGCCCTTCTTTACTTGTCTTTTATTGGAGATAAAAGGGAAGTAAAGATAAGACACTAATTTCGTTCGAGCAGAACATCATTCGGCCGGTCAATATCCCCGCCAGCGGAACCTGCAAAAATTTTGAAAATGATCAGCACCGAACGACCAACATCATCCTGATACTGCCAAATTCATTCCTCTCGGTTGACGAAAGGCACAGATGACCAAAAGGTATCTCCGCATGTCACCAGCCTTGCCGCCTCTGGATGACAAAAGGTGCAGAATGACCATAATTTGTCTCTGCATGTCATCGGACTCGATCGTCTCTGGATGGAAAAAAGGTGTGCGGAATGACCATAATTTGTCTCCGCATGTCATCGGGCTCGCCGCCTCTGGATGACAAAAGGCGCAGAATGACCATAATTTGTCTCTACGTGCCATCGGACACGATTGTCTCTGGATGGCGAAAAGGTGCGGAATGACCATAATTTGTCTCCGCATGTGATCGGGCTTGCCACCTCTAGATGACAAAAGGCGCAGAATGACCATAATTTGTCTCTGCGTGCCATCGGACACGATCGTCTCTGGATGGCGAAAAGGTGTGGAATGACCATAATTTGTCTCCGCATGTCATCGGGCTCGCCGCCTCTGGATGACAAAAGGCACAAAATGACCATAATTTGTCTCTGCGTGCCATCGGACACGATCGTATCCGGATGGCGAAAAGGTTCAGAATGACCATAATTTGTCTCCGCATGTCATCGGGCTCGCCGCCTCTAGATGACAAAAGGCGCAGGATGACCATAATTTGTCTCTGCGTGCCATCGGACACGATCGTCTCCGAATGGCGAAAAGGTGCGGAATGACCATAATTTGTCTCTGCATGTCACATGACCTCAGGGTTAGTATGACAGAGATTGTGGGGCGGCCGATAAAAGCGAGGCTCTTGCTTCTACGTATCCTCAATGAGGAACTCAGACCTACGTAGTTCTAGATAACTGTGAGACTAAAATAGTCTCGGTGTTTTCTTCACTAAAAATGCGAACATGCTTTAGTAAAGAGATAAAACTTCCAACTGATCAGAGCAACATATGCTTTTCGGATGAAAAACAATGTGTCTACCGGGGAAGGAGAGTATGCTGATAAAATTTTCTCATAACCATAAATGAGATTTTGGATGATAGCATTTTGTTTCTAAATGACCATTTAGAGGAAACACTGGGTCCAACAAAAATAGAAGAAAATCACTCAAAGTGTATCAACCTCACACAGGTAAGTGTTTTATCCTAATTCCGAACCATAGATATGTCATGGCTTGATTTTGCAAATCATCTATATAATTATACAAACAAGGCCCTAACTACTTTTTCTCTGTCCTGTTGACACCTGTCCAGTTATAGGCCTTCTTTTGCTCATTGTCGTGTTTAATGCTTCTTCTTTCCTCATTCTCGTGTGTTGCCACCTGTCCTGTTGATTGCTCACTTCTGTGCACGTGTGTGCTGTCTCTTTGTTTATGTTCGTCCTCTTTGTTTATGTTCGTCTGTCCTGTCCCTTTTTGCTTCTTCCCTTTTCTGCTTTCCATTTTTTTCCCATTTCTTCTTTTTGCATTTTTTGTGCTCACTTCGTTCACTATTTCTCTCCTTTGCGCTTGCTTTATGAACTTTTGGTTTGTGTTGCATTTGCTTTTTTTTATTTTTGGTTATGTGTTAATTGTCAGTTTAGCTTTTTTAGTTTCTTTTGCTGAGAACATGCGTGAGCTTTGCTTGATTCTGATTTACATTGCTACTGTTTATGCCCTTCTGTTCGTTTTGATGCCTACAACTGTTTCTATTTTGTTTTTTTTAAACAGGTTTGCATGCATGTGCTCGTTTTGGCCTTTATGTTTGTTTGCATGCATGTGTTAAAAAACATTTACCTTTGTGTTTGTTTTTTATGTGTATTGTTTTGGACTCTTCATTTTCCTTCATGTTTAAAGCTTTGCCTTTGTAGTTGTTTTTTTTGTGTATATTTGCTTTGTACTGAAAAAAAAATATACTTGAGCTTTGTCTCATTTTTATTGTCATTTAGTTTCGTTGTATTAGGTTGTATATTGTTTTGGACTGAAAACAAATGTTGTCTCATTTTGATTTTTGCTTTGGACTAAAAATAAATGTAACCTTTGTCTCATTGTCATTCTCATTTTGATTAGTACTGTTTGACTTCTTCTATATCCAGCCGTGAAGCTGTCATTTGATTCTTCTTTTTCTAGGTTTGTGTATGGTTATTGTGTTTCTGTCCATTTTCATTGTTGTGTTAAAATTTTTTATTACTTTTGTATTTGATTTTTTTTTATTTCCTCTGTTTTTGTCCATTTTTTTCCCTGTTACCCTTTACCTTTTTGTTGGGCTTTACTGACGTGTGTTGCTATTTTCTTCTGTTATATGCAGGTTTCTATTTTCGTCCAACTTTTTTTGTCAGATTGCTCCTGTTTGCCACTGTTTGCAAAACCAAAAAGGTTTGCTAATGTCTGTTGTTGTTTTGTTCTTACCACGTTTTGAGTTATGCATTTCTGTTTGGCGGGGTTTTTTGCAATGACAAAAAGGTTTTTAATGTTGGTATTGTCCCAACTATTTGATCCTGTTGAATGTGATTGCTATTTTCTTTGTATTAGTCTCTCTTTTTGTGATTCACAATGGTCTTTATTATCTGTGTTGTAGTGATGTCTCGCAAAGAAAATCTGATATCTGAATTACACACCAGAAAAGGAACATGGAAAATAGCTGTGCGGATCACTGATCTTTGGCAAGCTCGAGAGCAAAATAGTAAACAAACAATTGAGATGGTGTTGATGGACCAAACGATTATTGTTTTGTTCTTTCTGATTGTTGTTATTACTAATTTGTATTGTATGTCATGTCACTTCATTTTATGATTTAAGTGTTTCAGGGTTCAAAAATTGGAGCTACTCTCTGGCAAGAACTCTTCACTGAATTGCGGGACAAGTTACAGTGTGGTTCTTCGTATTTGATTCAGAACCTGAGGATTGTTGACAACCAATCTGAATACAGAGTCAACCCAGCTCCATATTTGGTTTATTTCCTAAAAACTACATCTGTCAAGGAAATTCACCGTCCAGAAATTCCTTCTAATGTTTATCTCATAACTCCTTTTACTGATATAATCTCTGGCCTCGCACCACGCCATACTTTAGTGGGTGAGTTTGTTTAGTTTTTTGTTTAACCAACAATTTTATATGCATCTTTGTGTCAGACTAACATTTGTCTTGCCTGACCATGTTTGACAAGATATTGTTGGTGTCATTGCTGATCTGATCGATGTTAAGACAGTTAATCCCCCTGACAGGATGACAGTCAGGCTCAGGGATAACAGGTATTCAAATCTGCTAATTTTACATACATACATACACACACACACACACACACACACACATACACACACACACACACACACATATATGTTTAGACACTAAAAAAATCAGACGATTGCAGTTTGTCCTTATTATTTTATATGATGATATATGATATGATGAATGGGTTAGCAACAACTAACATACTGATTGTGATTGTTTGGTCATAGTAACTGCGACATTCTAATAACTGTTTGGGAGGACTATGCTATTCAGCTACATGATGCTATTGACAAAAACCTTCTGCTTCAGGAACCATTGGTTGTTATGTTGACCTTAGGTAAAATCAAGGATGCTACAGGTGTGTCTGGTGTTGGTTAGTCTTTATTATATAGATTGATTTACTCTGGGTAATAAATATGTATGTTGTTGATGATATTGATGGATATCATTCCAGACAAGTATCCCCTAAGCATGCCGAATATCAAATTTGGATCTAAATTGTATGTCAACGCTGATATTACAGAGATACACGAATTTCGTCAAAGGTTTGTCATTAAATTTGCATTTTGACAATGTTGGTATACTGTAGTGTTTATGTTTTTTAGTTCCTTTGCATTTTTCATACGCTTTAATGGTTGAACTCTAATTTTTTATATTGTTGTCCATTCAGCTTGTGTGTGCCATTTTATTCTGGTGGGATGATCAATGATAAAGATGGTTCTCAGTCCCAATCTAGCCAGAGTAATATGGTGGAAAAATTTCTACAGAATGCTCAAGTGGTCAGTATAGGTGAAATCAACAATCTCAGACAGGTTAATAGTTGAACAATGCTTTTGTTAATATGGCCTCTACCACATGTTTGTTTCCTCATCTATTATTCACCATGTTACAGGATTGTTACTGCTTAACTGTTGGAACAATTGACGAAATCATTATTGATGCTCCATGGAGTTATGACAGTTGTCCTAACTGTACAACGACATTTGATCCATCAAAAGGTGGCTCAGCTTGCCGTTCTTGCCATACCAGTGTGGTCGATACAATTCCACGGTTAGCCATGATCATTTTTTGTACTGATTATTTATTTACACGCTTTGCTGTTTTAGCAAATTTCCCTGAAATTTCTATGGTTGTCAAGGTATAAATTAAATGTTAGGATGGAGCATAATAGGGACAAAGGAAACTTCCTTCTCTGGGATGCAACATGTATCAAGCTGTTTGGTAAAACTGCTGGAGAATGTCGAGATGAGTTGATAGCGGTATGTTCTACACAATTGAACCATAGATTGAATAATGATTCTGTGATTTGTCATTGATACTATTTATTTCACCTGTCTAGGCTAGGGATGATATTAAGGTATTTCCAACGCGTGTTGATGAAATCCAGTTGAAAACTTGGGCTTCCAGATTTAAGTTCCGTTCACAATGCGCCAATCATCTGTGCTGGATGTGAGTGAAGAACTCCATCATATTCAATCATTGATAGCCACCCTTGGGTTGAAGGTATAACTAAATAAGTTTATCACAGTATAAGGTCAACAACAATAAATGGTGTTTCTCCTGTGTTAATATTTTTCATGCAGGAACAATCAAGTAAGGGAAAAGGAATAGCTGTTGAGCCAGAAAGTTCACCACCAATTTTTGTTCCCACGGTGGGTCTTTTGTTTTAATATTACATCATGTCAAATATTTACTTATGATATTGTTCTTAATATATATATATTGGTAAATGTGTTCACAGCCATCGTTGTCACAGTCTTCTGATTACGATCCTGGAAACTCTACCTGTTTAACTCCAACCAAAAGGATTAGTTGTCAACAAACCAGTTTTGATTTCGATTTTGATGAGCATGCACAGTATCAGTTATTAACTAACAAACATATCAAGGCTGAGTAATTAGGACTTTCACAATCCTGCGGCTTCAGCTTCTATGTTTTGTTTAACATTAATTTTTATTGTATTGAATCTGCTCACTGAGTAGATATGACAATATATTTTGTGCAGTCCACCATCATTTCATAGCAAATGATGTATAAACAATCAAATATCAAATATATATGATATATAATAATATTTGATTATTTCATTGGTATTCATCCGTATTATACTCTTTACCATCGTGAATACCATCACAATTTCACAATTATTAATTAAATTAATAACATACAACTATATCAATTAACTATTCAAATTGCGATACCATAGCATATAAATCGATTGAGTTTGCTTTATTTGCATATTACTAAGTCAAGTTTGACTGTATGATGAACAAAATACTTGGTTTCATGTAATAAACTGTTGTTGTATTTTATCAATTAGCTTTTAAACATCTATGAGGAGCAATCAACTTTAAATTCTTACAATCAATGAATTAATTTTAAGATTTTAAACATGAAACAAAAAAATTTAACTTATGTCATTTAATGGTTTAATTTATTTATTCTTATATTCATATTTATTTATGTTTTTATATAAAATTATATATGACAGGCAAGGGATAACACTTATAACAGTGTTTCGTTCCTTTTTCAAGTATATGGCAGGGTTTGTTTTTTGCTTTCAAATATGTTGGCATATTACACTAGAATCAGTATTATTATATATTTATATATGGTTTTAAATTTTAATTCAATTAGTATTAGTATTACTATTAATATTATTATTATTACTATTTTAATGATTATAATAAATTATACTAATTATATAATAATAATTATTATATAATAATAATAATAATAATTTTAAAAAAATTTAACCCATGCTTAACGTATCCCGGACTTTCATAATTTATTATTATTTATATACTATTATTCATATATACAATATTCAATGCACTGATTTTTTGAATACTTTACAATTATTATTATTTTGTTACTGACCTCATTATCTGCAAATGCATTTAATGTGTGCAGCTATGAAAATATATGGTATCATTGTTCTATGTTTTATAGGCGGCTATTTTTTGGAATGCCACACTCAATGCCTCGATGCATTTAATAGAACACATATAAATACACGTTTACCGACAACACTGACTAAGCTTCATGGGTTAGCTGGATTCACCAACTCTACCAACTTATTTCCCTCATTCGACGACCTTTGTCAATTCCCCATTGATGTCAATCAATCAATATCAATATCAATATTAATTCTATGCAAACAATTGTTAAAAAACTTTTCTTACTTCCGATTCATCTGGCAATGCCCCATTTATTTTCCAACATTTTGTTTCCTCCCTCATAAAAAATTACATGTTTACAACTTCAATAAGAAAAGCGATGATCATAAATGTTCACATGACAGAGAATTTGCAAACCTAACATTTTAGAGCAGCAAATCATTCGTGCTGCACTAAACCATTGAGTATGAAATTTAATGCGTTTTGAATATAAATTTTTCTATTGTTTTATACTATTCTGCTTTTTCTATTGCAAATACATATCCCTTTACTCGGTGAAGCAAATGCAACTAACTATAATGTTGGTATCATTTTAAAGTCAGCCTACTACAGCAACTTATTTAACTCAGTTTCAACATTTGATTTTCCTGTTGTTTGGCAATTATAAGGCAATTGTTGCAGAAATCAACTACTCATGGACATATATGCTGAACGAAGGAAGCGTAGGAAAACTATTTTACAAGAACGAAAAAGACAACGTTCAGCTACTAATGGTAATACTTAATACAGATTTGTAATTTGTAATTTGTAATTCATTTATAGATTATTATTATTCTTCATATCATCACATTAATATTATATTATACTTACAAAAACTATTGTTATAGACAACTTGTAGTGTATCTCACAATGTAGTCCAACCATTAACCATAATAATAACCCTGCTACAAGCTTCCAATCTACACCACCATCGCACGAGACTTTATCTATAGATGATTCTGAACGATGCTCAAAAAGGCATGCAGTCAATGTTTCTTCCATCCAGAGAAATTTGATGTCATCTTGTCGCAACCTACCCTTCGGCGGGAGGGCAACGCGTGACTCGCGGGATGCGTGTTCCACGAAAGGAATACGCGCGGAGTCGCCACCAACGTTTATTTGAGGAAAACGTCGGAAAAACCGGAAAAGACGCGATCTACGAACTTTTTAGCGAAAGGTTCGGGAGTTGTATTTACGCACGGGGAAGGTATTAGCACCCCACACGTCCGTCCCAAGGGACGGCAGCCTTTAATCGAATGTGCAAACATGACTTTGATTTTTATGTTCCCTTTTATGTTCTTATATCCTTTATACCCTTTTTATATTTTTTTCTTTTTGTGGTCGACAAGGGTGTTTCCCTTTGCTCCTACGTATTCCTCAATTTGTGATGAGGAAATCAGACCTACGTAGTTCTTTCGGAACAAAGTGTTTGGTTAAGTTGTTTTTGTCTTTTTTGCAAAATATGCTTTTATTGAACAAAAGGTCATTTAAGGTGTTGAACCATTAAACGGTCTTTTGATTTTGAAAGGGGAGAAATGTTAAGGCGTTGGACCATTAACGATCTCTTGTTTTTGAAAGAAGAGAAACGTTAAGGCATTGGACCATTAACGATCTCTTGTTTTTGAAAGGAGAGAAACGTTAAGGCATTGGACCATTAACGATCTCTTGGGGTGGTCGACAAAAGCGGGGCTTTTGCTCCTACGTATCCTCAATGAGGAACTCAGACCTACGTAGTTCTTTTTTATCAAGTGATTCTCTTTTTGCTTAAGAGGTGATCATTTTAAGGCGTTGGACCTTAAAAATGACCCATTTTACTTAGTGAGAAATTGAAATGACAAACTTCAAAAGCCTATTTTTGTGGACGAGCTTGACTAGGCGAGTTGATTTTAGCATTAGTTTCACTTTAGTTATTAATCAATTCGATTAAGAATGAGAAATCCCAAAGAGAAAACGTCCGATTGATTTTCCGCTTTATTTGGCTAAAAGATGTTTTTTTTTATTATTATATTATTTTTTACCTCTTTTTGATTTCCAACGTGGTTACGGCACGACCGAACGGTCGGAATTTATTTTAACCGAAGTCAACGGATAATACAATTCAAACGTTCGGTGGAAATTGATTTTATTTTTAAGTTAAACGAGAAATGACTTAAGTAAAATGGCTTAAGCACGTCAACAGGGGGTATAAAAAGTAAACAAAACGAGAATAGAAATACACAAAACACAATGTGGACCACCATGGGTGCATAGAATGAATCAAAAAGCTTGGTTCGAGGTACTTACCCGTTGAAGATCGAAGAACGATGAAGAACGAATGAAGAACATCGAAGAACGGTCGAAACCTTTGCGAAATTCTTCACGGAAAAAGTTATGGAAACGTTTCGGAAGCGCCTCGGCTTAGATTTTCTTCACGGAAACAATTTTTCCAAGCAAATTCGAAAGAGAGAGAAGTGCCTAAGGGGCTGAACCCTTTTCTTCTTCACTTCCTCCCCTATTTATAGCAAAATAGGGGAGGTGCTTGCCGCCCAGCTCGCCCAGGCGAGCTCAGCTCGCCCAGGCGAGCCAGGTTGCTTCCTCCAGAAGCAACAGCCTTCTGGAGGAATATTCTGGAGGGCCCAAGTGGGCCTGGGTGCTATTTGCACCCCCATTTTTACTAAGTACACCCCCTCTGCTTTTTTTGGTGATTCTTTTTTCATAAAGTTACGGAAACTTACGAATTTCATAACGATACTTGTTTTCTTTCCGTAATGTTACGGAACCTTGCGGATTACATAATCATCCCCTTTTTGACTTACGGAATGTTACGAAACCTCACTTAATTAAGCAACGATGCTTCCATTTGATTTCCGGTGTGTCACGGAAACTTACGGATTGTGCATCAATATTTTTTTGGTTTTCCGGCATGTCCTGGAATTTCACAAATTGCCTAATGATGGGTGCCAAGCACCTTGCAAGGACCAAAGAAAAGTCGCATGTCATCAAGCAAAGGTCCCCGGACGAAATTAGGGTATGACAGTTGCCCCTCTTTACTTGTCTTTTATTGGAGATAAAAGGGAAGTAAAGATAAGACACAAATTTCGTTCCTCTCGATTTGACGAGAGTCGCGGGTGACTATAAAATCTCCACATGCAAATGACTTGCTGTTCCCAGAATTTCACAAATTGCCTAATGATGGGTGCCAAGCACCTCACAAGGACCAAAGAAAGGTCGCATGCCATCAAGCAAAGGTCCCCGGACGAAAATTAGTGTATGACACTAATTTCGCTCCTCTCGGTTGACGAGAGTCGCGGGTGACCATGACTTGTCGTTCCCGGAATTTCACAAATTGCCTAATGATGGGTGCCAAGCACCTCACAAGGACCAAAGAAAGGTCGCATGCCATCAAGCAAAGGTCCCCGGACGAAAATTAGTGTATGACACTAATTTCGCTCCTCTCGGTTGACGAGAGTCGCGGGTGACCATGACTTGTCGTTCCCGGAATTTCACAAATTGCCTAATGATGGGTGCCAAGCACCTCACAAGGACCAAAGAAAGGTCGCATGCCATCAAGCAAAGGTCCCCGGACGAAAATTAGTGTATGACACTAATTTCGCTCCTCTCGGTTGACGAGAGTCGCGGGTGACCTTGACTTGTCGTTCCCGGAATTTCACAAATTGCCTAATGATGGGTGCCAAGCACCTCACAAGGACCAAAGAAAGGTCGCATGCCATCAAGCAAAGGTCCCCGGACGAAAATTAGTGTATGACACTAATTTTGCTCCTCTCGGTTGACGAGAGTCGCGGGTGACAATGACTTGTCGTTCTCGGAATTTCACAAATTGCCTAATGATGGGTGCCAAGCACCTCACAAGGACCAAAGAAAGGTCGCATGTCATCAAGCAAAGGTCCCCGGACGAAAATTAGTGTATGACACTAATTTCGCTCCTCTCGGTTGAGAGTCGCGGGTGACCATAAAATTTCGGCATGTAAATGACTTGTTGTTCCCGGAGGAACAAAAGGTTCAGAAGACTATGTCAGTCTCTGCATACTATCAAGCATTCTCTCTTACAGATAGCAAAAGAATGTTTATACGGATAACCACTCGGGTATTTTCGCGTATCATCGGGCCCGCCGCCTCTGGATGACAAAAGGGTGCGGATAACCGTAAGGTATCTCCGCGTATCATCGGGCCCGCAGCCTCTGGATGACACAAGGGTGCGGAAAACCGTAAGGTATCTCCGCATATCATCGGGCCCGCCGCCTCTGGATGACACAAGGGTGCGGATAACCGTAAGGTATCTCCGCGTATCATCGGGCCCGCCGCCTCTGGATGACACAAGGGTGCGGATAACCGTAAGGTATCTCCGCGTATCATCGGGCCCGCCGCCTCTGGATGACACAAGGGTGCAGAATGACCAAATTTTGTCTCTGCCTGTCATCGGGCCCGCCGCCTCTGGATGACAAAAGGGTGCAGAATGACCAAATTTTGTCTCTGCGTGTCATCGGGCCCGCCGCCTCTGGATGACAAAAGGGTGCGGATAACCGTAAGGTATCTCCGCGTGTCATCGGGCCCGCCGCCTCTGGGTGACACAAGGGTGCAGAATGACCAAATTGTCTCTGCGTGTCATCGAGCCCGCCGCCTCTGGATGACAAAAGGGTGCGGATAACCGTAAGGTATCTCCGCTTGTCATCGGGCCCGCCGCCTCTGGATGACACAAGGGTGCGGATAACCGTAAGGTATCTCCGCGTGTCATCGGGTCCGCCGCCTCTGGATGACACAAGGGTGCATGTCACATGACCTCAGGGTCAGTATGACAAAGATTATGGGGCGGCCGACAAAAGCAAGGCTCTTGCTCCTACGTATCCTCCAATGAGGAACTCAGACCTACGTAGTTCTAGATAACTTGTGAGACTTGAAAAAGTCTCCACCAGAAGATGCCTACATCTCCGGAAAGGGCGCAGATGACCATATTGGCCTCTGCTTATCAATCACACTCGAGGTGCGGATAACCGTAAGGTGTCTCCGCGGGCTACCAGCTCTTGGGTCATGGTAACAGAAAGCGGTGCGGTCGACAAAAGCGAGGCTTTTGCTCCTACGTATCCTCCCATGAGGAACTCAGACCTACGTAGTTCTTGATAACTTGTGAGACTTGAAAAAGTCTCGGTGTTTTCTCCACTAAAAATGCAAACATGCTTTAGCAAAGAGACAAATATTCCAACTGATTAGAGCAGCATATGCCTTTTCTGAGTGACAAACAATGCGTCTACCAGGGAAGGAGAGTCTGCTGATGAAATCATCCATAGCCATAAATGAGATTTTGGATGTTAGCATTTCGTTTCTAAATGACCATTTAGAGGAAACACTGGGTTCGACAAAAATAGAAGAAATCCACTCAAAGTGTATCAATCTCGCACAGGTAAGTGTTTCATCCTAATTCCGAACCATAGATATGTCATGACTTGACTTTGCAAATTATTTCCTATCAAATCAAAAATTACATGCGTGATCATGGATCAATAGGACTTCCCTTGGGAATGGGTTTTCTTGATGGGTTTTTCGGCTTTTGTGTGTTTTTGGCTTTTGATCTTTTTGTTGGCTTTTTCTTTTTCTGTTTTTGTTTAGTGCGGGGCGAAAAAGTCGCTAGCGCACGGGATTTTGGTTGATAATCAAAGGGAGAAGACCATTTTAGGTCGTGGTTTCCTTTTCTTCTTTTGTTCATTTGGTGACAATTCTGTATTGTTCAGATATCATCTGGTCCAAGGACCTCTCGGCACATTTCTTCTGGTTTCTTTGGCCGGGAGCTTTCTTCTTTTTTACTTCTCTTTTTTTCTTTCTCCCATTCTTTGATTGGGAATTTCCTTTCTTTTCTTTTTGCTTTCTCCCACTCTTTGATTGGGAATTTCCTTTCCTTTGATTGGAAATTTCCCTTTCTCCTTTATTTGCTTCCTCTTTGATTGGAAATTTTCCTTCTCCTTTTTCCTTTGATTGGAAATTTTCCTTCTCTTCTCTTTTTTTTTGCTTCCGAGGGTAAGGATTATGGTGAGTCAGGATTTTGGCTCAAGACTTGTAGAATGGCTAGGCATGATACATGTCAGGGTTTGGTTTGGTTCAAGGATAAAAAGGGATGCCCCACATTATTTCCATGACATAAATGCAAAAATGATGATTTGGAAACCTTATGCAAAACTGGTCATGCATGCACCTATGTGGACACTCAAGTGTCAAATTTTTATGGTCATGTGATGCTAGGGCTCAGGATTCATTTCCTCTATTTTAAATCAACCCAATGTTTCCAAAATATGTTCTTTTATCAATTTGTGCATTCATCCGAGTCCATTTCGGGCATCCGGGGAAATTTCACAGCATTCACCCTTCAGGTGTAGACACATTTTTTCAAAAACTAGTTATGATCAATGATTTTTTTTTCAAAGAAAAGTTGGAAATCATCTCTTTTCAAAAGCATGTCGGTTTTTCAGCTAGACAACTTATTTTTCTTTTTTTCCTTCTTTTTTTTATCATTATCATTTGTTTATTTCTTTTTCTCGTTTGTTTTTTTTCATTCTTTTTTTTTATGAGGTATTTTGCTACCTAAACATGTGTATATTTTTGTGAGGTATTTTTGCTATATACATGCATATCCAAGGTATCTTGCTACCTAAACATACATATATATATTTTGTGAGGTATCTTTTTGCTACATACATGCATATCCAAGGTATCTTGCTACCTAAACATACATATATATTTTGTGAGGTATCTTTTTGCTACATACATGCATATCTAAGGTATCTTGCTACCTAAACATACATATATATATTTTGTGAAGTGTGTTTTTGTTTACATACATGCATATCTAAGGTATCTTTCTACCTAAACATACATATATATATTTTGTGAGGTATGACTACCTTCCGAGCTTGTGCTCGTTTTATTTAAATTCCTAGGATCATGAGCAACTAGGTGTGTCCTACTATGAAAAGTGATCAAATAACAAGCATAGATTCGAAAGGTACTAGGTTGCCTCCTAGTAGCGCTTCTTTAACATCTTTTGCTGGACGCCTTATGACTTGTCGGTCACTGACCTAGTACTTTGCTTACCTTTGGCTTTGGACTTGGTTGCCTATTGGTCGGCCATGTGTCGTAGGCAACGCTCTAACCTTTTTATGGATGAGCTGAGGTGAACTTTAGAGGTGGTGGCGGTGTGTCTATTGCCCGCTACCGGCCATCCCAATGCTGCTGTGGTGTTTCGCCCTGCGCCTGCCTGGGGGCGCAGTACTTCTTGATGAAAGCTCGATTAGTAGGGGGCCTGATGCCCTTGCTGGAGGTGACAGGTACTCCGTAGAACTGACAGAGACCCGTAATTAGAGCTTGACAACTCCAAGACCCTGTTGGACTTCTTCGGGTCCACTGGGTGTCTTGCAGGCGCGATCCCTGCAAACAATAGATGAAATCAGAAATCAGTTGAGCGATGTGCATACTTACCTATGATGACGTGACCTTGCCGGGGGGGTACGGGCACCCTGTAGGACTAATAGAGGCCCGTAACCAGAGCTGGAAACCCCAGGGCCCTGTTTGACTTTTTCGGGTCCACTGGGTGTCTTTGTGGGTGCGATCCCTGCAAACAATAGATGGTATCAGAAATCAGTTGAACCATATGCATACTTACCCACGTCGGGACGACACAGACCAACTGATACTTTTGCAGGGGGAGATTGGCAATGCGGTCGCTGGGCAGAATGTTGCTAAGTAGCAATGTCATCTATATCTGTGTAAGAGTGGTCATGTTGGTGCGCATGATCCGCACTCGTCTCTTTGCAGCGGCACGGGTGAAATCTTGCCCCGGTATGCATAGTAGCTGTGTGATAGCCTCCCTTTCTGGTTATGCTTGCACTGTTGGCCCTCCTCCAATATCAGGGGGTGGCCTAGGAACCGTTAAAAGGAAACTACTGGCCCCTTAACCGGGAGTGAAAGTCTCGGTTAAGCATTTAAGGGCAGAGGACCTTAAATCCTCTTAAGGTGTGGATGTGGAGCACACTGAAAATGAGGACACGTAGCCCTCTAAAGGTGAGGGCGTGCAGCCCTCTCAAGGCGAGGATGTGTAGTCCTTTGGAGGTGAGGGCGTGCAGCCCTTTGTTGGCGAGGACGTGTAGTCCTCTCAAGGTGAGGGCGTGCAACCCTCTGTTGGCGAGGACGTGTATTCCTCTAAAGGTGCGGGCGTGTAGCCCTACGAAGGTGAGGACATGCAGTCCTCTGATGGCGAGGGCGTGTAGCCCTCTTAAGGTGAGGGTACTAGTACCCAAGGTGAGGACGTGTAGCCCACTCAAGGCGAGGACATGTAGTCCTCTGGAGGTGAGGGCGTGCAGCCCTCCGATGGTGAGGACGTGTAGTCCTCTCAAGGCGAGGACGTGTAGTCCTCTCAACGGTGAGGGTAACTAGTACCCAAGGGTCCACCCTTATGAGAAAGCAAGAGATCGACTCATCGAGAGAGCCAGTCATCCCAAATTCAAAAGATTTGGACATTTAGATGTAGGGAATCTATGTAGTCAACATGATTTTTAGGGATGCAGATGCATGCAACCTTTGTTGTGAAATTTGGTAAATGCGGACTTCATATGAAATAATGCAATGAAATGGAAAGTTTGTACAATGTTCATGTCATTCTTTCCTTGTTTTGTGATTTTGATTTTGATTTAATTTTTTTGGAAAACACAGATTAACTGTCCTTTTGAAAGAGGTGATAATTCATGCAACCTTATCCTATCTTTTGCAAATCTCTCCGGGAACCCCCTCAAAGTGTATGTTCTATTTGATTTAGTCACTTGACCATTTTGGAGTGATGGCAATAGAGTTGTTTGTCGTTTAATCAATCTATTGAAATCCTAGGGTTTGTACCCCCTTTTTTTTTGTTGAAAACATCGATGGGTGAGAACTTTTGATCGGCCCCTATGTTCACTTGAGGCTCATGCACGGTGCCCCTCATTGCCCCAGTGTAAGGCTTTGAGGTACCAATCGTTGTCTTTCGTCATGACCTTGTAGGAGGGAACCTATTGGGTGAGAACTTCTAATCTGCCCCTAGGTTCACTTGAGGCTCATGCACGATGCCCCTCATTGCCCCAGTGTAAGGCTTTGAGGTACCAATCGTTGTCTTGTTTTCATAGCCTCGTAGTGAGGAAGAATGAAAGAAGCAGTTGATTCTTGCAAAAAGAATTTTCCAAGGACGAGAAATAGTTGAAGGATTTTTTGATGGATTAAGTCAAATGACTCCTATGTAGAAGCAAGATGTTTTGATGTTTTGATGATGCCAAAGGATCAAGTGCTTCCAAGTTTTATTCAAGGCAAGAATCCAAGAATCCAAGAAAATCAAGATATATGATCAAGTTGATCTCTAGAATCTTAGGGAGAAGTTTCCAAATTAAAAAAACAAAAGGTTTGACCAAAGAATTCTATCATTTCAAATTGAGATTTGCTCTCTGGTAATCGATTACCAGCAGCTGAAAAATGTTTATAACAGTCACTAGAAATTTGAATTCAAAATTTATAACGTGTAATTGATTACACATCGATGGTAATTGATTACCAGCAGTTTATTGAATGTTTTAATTCAAAATTTTAAAACCTGTAATCGATTACACAAGTCTTGTAATTGATTACCAGAGGGGATTTTCAGAATATAATTCCCAAGAGTCACATCTATTCAAATGGTTTATGAATGGCCATCAAAGGTGACTTGGAAACACGAACTTAAAGGGAGTTTTCATTGCCCAAAAAAGATTAAGAGTTTTTCTGAACTGAAATGTTTTATCCTCTCAAAAAGATTCCTTGGTCAACCACTTGCATATTCAATAAGGAATTTTGATTGGTCTTCATTGTACAATCTATCCCTTTTAAGAGAGATTTCTTCTTCTCTTCTTCTTACTTCTGAAAAGGGATTAAGAGACTGAGAGTCTCTTATTGTAGAGGATTCTTGAACACAAGGAAAGGGTTGTCCCTGTGTGGTTCAGACTTTGTAAAAGGAGTTTTACAAAGAGAATGGAAAATCTCAAGTGGGTTTCTTAAGGACTGGATGTAGGCGCGGGAAGTGGCCGAACCAGTATAAATCAAGTTTGCATTCCTCTTTTCCTTTAAACTTCTTTTATTTATTGCTATTTATCTTTTGCTTTAAAGAAGTTTATTTTGAATTGTCTTTTGAGTAATTCATGTTAAGGGTGCATTGTTAATCCAAAAAGAAAGAGTGATAGTTCAATTGGGGAATAGTCTTTGCATCTTAATTCAAACCCCCTTTTTCTTAAGGTAACTGAGGCCATTTGTCCAACATCCTATTCTTGACAACTCGCTTCTCTAAGAAGACAAACTTTCTGGAATGATAAAATGAAGTCACATGAACGTCTATATTTTTACTTGAAAACACAGTCAATCAAATGCCTTTTTATTTTTTTTTATTTTGAAACTTATTTTTTTATTTTGAAACTTATTTGTTTTGAACTTTACTCGTTGTTTTACGGCACCCCCACCAACGTGCAAGACGAGTAATCTCTGATTGAATAGTCTTGGAAGTCAACACTCAGGAGCGCAGGTCGCTTGAGCAAATAGACCAATGGCTTGCACCCACATTCCGGTGAAAGTTGAATAAGCAAACATGCGTTTGTGAGAGGATGAGGGACAAGGATGTCCACTTTATCCATATCATTTAGCATTGTAACTGTGGTTTATAATAGTGGCATAAACTTGAAAATCCTGATGAGTCATAACAACAGCTTCCAGAATTGCCCCATGTATGGTGTTGCTTGTCAATGTTATGATTCAACAAGCAATTCTCCTCAAATTTCAGCCAGCCCGTATCAATTAGACTTCACACTTTATGCTTCGGGGTCATACAATGCTCAATGGAATGCCCCATGGCTCCTCCACGATAAGCACACGTTGCGTTCGAGTCGTATCCTCAGAAAAATGGAGGTTGAGGAACCTTGGTTGGGGTTATGGCTACCATTGAATTATTGAGTAGATATGGGATCAAGTTTAGCATATGACAACGGAATTTGGGGTGAACCCTACAGGCTTTTTGCTGCAAAATTCCTTTTTGTTGGTGTTTTTTTTTGGTTTGTGCTAAAGGTGGTCTTCGTCATTGGAAGTGCGGCAGACAGGCTTTGTGGTTGATTTAGGGATGGCCTTTGTGGATAACTGGGTGGTGGGTAAGGAGGAGGTTTGTTATTGGCTGAGTAATGACATTGTTGGGTTGGTGGGAAACTTGGCCGTATAGGAATGGCAGTCACAGCATGGGTTTCTCCCTCTTTCTCACCCTCTTCATTTGCCCCAGTTTTCTCAGTCGTCCTAGTAGGATGATCAAATTTGCCTCTTTTCGGACCCACATTGATCCTTTCACTGGCGAAGACCAAATCTGCAAAGCTTTGAGGGTGCGCAGCCCACCATCTTTTCATAGTAGAGTACCGATAATGTGTCTACCATCACGATTATTGTCTCCCTTTCCATTATTGGGGGTACCACCTGGGCCGCCAGATCCCTCCACCTTTTGGGCGTGTTCTTTGAAAGATCCGTCCCCCTTTTTGCACATGTTCTGATGTGAATCTTACGGGGCGGATCGTTTGATATAGGCTACGAAGGTTTGGATGACGCCACTTCCAGTGAAGGAAGATAAGTCAGGGTAGACGCCACTTCCAATGAAGGAAGATAAGTCTGGGTAGACGCCACTTCCAGTGAAGGAAGATAAGTCAGGGTAGACGCCACTTCCGGTGAAGGAAGATAAGTCTGGGTAGACCACAAGGATTACCTTGATAAGTCTGATAATTGGTTCAACAAGGAACCCAGAGAGAAACTCTCACCCAATTTTATGAAAATGCCAAAAGTTTTTTTTTATTGAAAATAAAAACCAATACTTATAGTGTATTAGAACAAAAAGATAAAAATAGACATGGGCCTTCTAAACAGGTTGGGCCAAAATTACAATAAATAAAAATTATAACTAAAAACATATTTAACTTGGGCCTTCAAATTAGTTTGGGCCTTTAGTAACAATTAATTGTCTTGATAGTGTCTCTGCCTCTGGGCCTTCATCCTTCTCCACTTGGGCCTTTAGCCTGTATTTGGCCAGTTTCATGATTCTCATCATTCCCTCCTTCTTGGAAAACATTTGTCCTCAAATGTCCAAGATTATCACCAGGTTCAAGTACCACTTCCTTCCTTTTCTTGTTGGCTTGCTTAGTATAACTTTCATTCTTCTTTGCAATTTGCACCTTCACTTGGTCATACAATCTTTTCACATACTCAACTTTGACCTGTGCATCCTTATGCTGAGTCTCTTGGGGCTTGCTGTTGTAAGTTGGCTTGTTAGGCAATGAAGCTTCTAGAAGGAGATCAACTTGATGTTCTATGCTTCTTGAAGGTGGCAGTCCATGAGGAATCTCCTTGGAAAAGACATCTTTAAATTCCTGCAATAAGGGTTGAACACTAGGAGAAACATAAATAGTTAACTGATTAGAATTATCACTCTCTCTCTTTTGTGTATCACTCTTTTCCTCGGGTGTATCACTCTTCTTTTTCATATTCCTTTATGGAGCCTCACTATTTTCTTTCTCTTGTTCTCTCTTTTCTCTCATTCTGATTTGGTCATCACACACTTCTCTAGGGGATAGAGGTTTAAGAGTAAACAAGGAAGATTTGACTATTCGTCTGTAGGGCTCTTCTTTGTTACGGTTCAACAAACGTTGCATTTGTGTAGTCCACGCGTCCAGAAATAAGCGCTGAGATTCGTCCAGTTGATGATATACACCACCATTGTCACCAGCTCTTGCCATGATTAAGGAACAAAGAATTTTGCAGTAAATTAAAAAAAATAAAAATTCAGGACCTCACCACACTCTACTCACGTGTTTCTCTCTTTGATGGTAGTTCACGCGTGTTTGATGCTCTCAATATAGGCTTTTGTGTGATGTTTTCACTCTTGCCTTTTACCACTCACTCCCTCTTAAGTTCCTGGATGAATCAAATTAGACACACAAGGTATATAACAGGAAAGACAGTTTAATTATCACAGACTGTGTAGCAGATTTAATTTGGATAACAAATCAGATTTGATTTTGGGTAATGGATTAGACTTGATTTGGATTTAGATTTGATTTGGATAACAGATTGGATTTGATTTGGATAACAGACTAGACTTGATTTGATTTGGATAACAAATTTTGATTTGATTTGATTTGGATAACAGATATGATAACAAATAAGATAACAGATAGGATAATAGATAAGATAACAGATATGACAATTAAACTTCAAATGCTCATAACTTTTGTTACGGTTGTCCGTTTGAGGCCCACTATATATCAAAACGCTCAGAATTCAGAGGAGAATCTAGATAAGGGGATTTGTTCCACGATTTTCTTTCAAAAAAAAACACCTCTAAATGCCTCAATTTCGTTTTCAAAGATCAAACACCCACTTTTTTTTTTTTTTTTCAAAATTTTTGCAACTTTTTTTTTTTTTTGCAACTGTTTCCTTTTTTTTTCTTTCTTTCTTTCTCTTTCTTTCTTTCTTTTTTTTTCGTTTCTTTTTTTTTCTCTCTATTTTTTTTTTGTTTTTTTTTTTTTCAGACGTCCAGCTATTAGAATTCGTTCAATAGGCAATCATCATTAGGCAAATTTGACAATTTAGCAATTCAGCAATTAGGCAATTTTTACCCCAAACAGAATTCGAATAGGCTGAAACAAAAGTTATGAACAAAAGACAGAATACAATATGATAGGCACAAGAACAAGAAACAAGAACTCAAACAATTTTTTTTTTTTTGACACAAAGTTTGAAAGACACAAGAAACAAGAACAAGAACGTGACAAGAACAAGAACAAGAACAAGAACGCAAATAACAGAACAAGGACAAAAATACAAACCTAGACAAATTACGAAGAAAAAAAAATAGGATAGGATAGGATAGGATAGAACCTGTATCAAGAGCCGAAGCTCTGATACCAGATGATGTGAACCTGAGTAGGAGTGGATCGTTTGATACAGGCTACGGAGGTTTGGATGACGCCACTTCCGGTGAAGGAAGATAAGTCAGGGTAGACGCCACAAGGATTACCTTGATAAGTCTGAGATTGGTTCAACAAGGAACTCAGAGAGAAACTCTCACCAAATTTTATCAAATGTCCAAAAGTTTTTTTTACGACACAAAGTCTGAAAGACACTAGAAACAAGAACAACAACAAGAACACAAACGTGACAAGAACAAGAACGAAACAAAGACACAAACAAGAACGCAACAAGACGCAAACAAGAAAAACAAATAACAGAACAAGGACAAAACACGAACCAAGACAAATTACAAAGAAAAATAATAGAATAAGATAGAACCTGTATCAAGAGCCAAAGCTCTGATACCAGATGATGTGAATCTTACGGGGCGGATCGCTTGATACAGGCTGTAGAGCTTTTGGATGACGCCACTTCCGGTGAAGGAAGATAAGTCAGGGTAGACGCCACTTCCGGTGAAGGAAGATAAGTCTGGGTAGACGCCACTTCCGGTGAAGGAAGATAAGTCTGGGTAGACGCCACTTCCAGTGAAGGAAGATAAGTCAGGGTAGACGCCACAAGGATTACCTTGATAAGTCTGATAATTGGTTCAACAAGGAACCCAGAGAGAAACTCTCACCAAATTTTGTCAAATGCCAAAAGTTTCTTTTATTGAAAACAAAAACAAATACTTATAGTGTATCTGAACAAAAAGATAAAAATAGACATGGGCCTTCTAAACAGTTTGGGCCAAAATTACAATAAAAATAAATTATAACTTAAAACTTATTTAACTTGGGCCTTCACGTTAGTTTGGGCCTTCTGCAACAATTAGTAGTCTTGGTAGTGCCTCTGCCCCTGGGCCTTCATCTTTCTCCACTTGGGCCTTCAATCATCATCAATGGCAGCTATACAAATGACCAGCCTTGTCTCTATGACGTGTTGGGCTTGTTTAAGTCTGCCTCTGGTCATGGGACCTTCAAGTGCTTCATGGTCCTTGGTTATGTCCTCATCACTGATGATGTGAATCTTACGGGGCGGATCGCTTGATACAGGCTGTAGAGCTTTTGGATGACGCCACTTCCGGTGAAGGAAGATAAGTCAGGGTAGACGCCACTTCCGGTGAAGGAAGATAAGTCTGGGTAGACGCCACTTCCGGTGAAGGAAGATAAGTCTGGGTAGACGCCACTTCCAGTGAAGGAAGATAAGTCAGGGTAGACGCCACAAGGATTACCTTGATAAGTCTGATAATTGGTTCAACAAGGAACCCAGAGAGAAACTCTCACCAAATTTTGTCAAATGCCAAAAGTTTCTTTTATTGAAAACAAAAACAAATACTTATAGTGTATCTGAACAAAAAGATAAAAATAGACATGGGCCTTCTAAACAGTTTGGGCCAAAATTACAATAAAAATAAATTATAACTTAAAACTTATTTAACTTGGGCCTTCACGTTAGTTTGGGCCTTCTGCAACAATTAGTAGTCTTGGTAGTGCCTCTGCCCCTGGGCCTTCATCTTTCTCCACTTGGGCCTTCAATCATCATCAATGGCAGCTATACAAATGACCAGCCTTGTCTCTATGACGTGTTGGGCTTGTTTAAGTCTGCCTCTGGTCATGGGACCTTCAAGTGCTTCATGGTCCTTGGTTATGTCCTCATCACTGATGATGTGAATCTTACGGGGCGGATCGCTTGATACAGGCTGTAGAGCTTTTGGATGACGCCACTTCCGGTGAAGGAAGATAAGTCAGGGTAGACGCCACTTCCGGTGAAGGAAGATAAGTCTGGGTAGACGCCACTTCCGGTGAAGGAAGATAAGTCTGGGTAGACGCCACTTCCAGTGAAGGAAGATAAGTCAGGGTAGACGCCACAAGGATTACCTTGATAAGTCTGATAATTGGTTCAACAAGGAACCCAGAGAGAAACTCTCACCAAATTTTGTCAAATGCCAAAAGTTTCTTTTATTGAAAACAAAAACAAATACTTATAGTGTATCTGAACAAAAAGATAAAAATAGACATGGGCCTTCTAAACAGTTTGGGCCAAAATTACAATAAAAATAAATTATAACTTAAAACTTATTTAACTTGGGCCTTCACGTTAGTTTGGGCCTTCTGCAACAATTAGTAGTCTTGGTAGTGCCTCTGCCCCTGGGCCTTCATCTTTCTCCACTTGGGCCTTCAATCATCATCAATGGCAGCTATACAAATGACCAGCCTTGTCTCTATGACGTGTTGGGCTTGTTTAAGTCTGCCTCTGGTCATGGGACCTTCAAGTGCTTCATGGTCCTTGGTTATGTCCTCATCACTGATGATGTGAATCTTACGGGGCTTTTGGATGACGCCACTTCCGGTGAAGGAAGATAAGTCAGGGTAGACGCCACTTCCGGTGAAGGAAGATAAGTCTGGGTAGACGCCACTTCCGGTGAAGGAAGATAAGTCTGGGTAGACGCCACTTCCAGTGAAGGAAGATAAGTCAGGGTAGACGCCACAAGGATTACCTTGATAAGTCTGATAATTGGTTCAACAAGGAACCCAGAGAGAAACTCTCACCAAATTTTGTCAAATGCCAAAAGTTTCTTTTATTGAAAACAAAAACAAATACTTATAGTGTATCTGAACAAAAAGATAAAAATAGACATGGGCCTTCTAAACAGTTTGGGCCAAAATTACAATAAAAATAAATTATAACTTAAAACTTATTTAACTTGGGCCTTCACGTTAGTTTGGGCCTTCTGCAACAATTAGTAGTCTTGGTAGTGCCTCTGCCCCTGGGCCTTCATCTTTCTCCACTTGGGCCTTCAATCATCATCAATGGCAGCTATACAAATGACCAGCCTTGTCTCTATGACGTGTTGGGCTTGTTTAAGTCTGCCTCTGGTCATGGGACCTTCAAGTGCTTCATGGTCCTTGGTTATGTCCTCATCACTGATGATGTGAATCTTACGGGGCGGATCGCTTGATACAGGCTGTAGAGCTTTTGGATGACGCCACTTCCGGTGAAGGAAGATAAGTCAGGGTAGACGCCACTTCCGGTGAAGGAAGATAAGTCTGGGTAGACGCCACTTCCGGTGAAGGAAGATAAGTCTGGGTAGACGCCACTTCCAGTGAAGGAAGATAAGTCAGGGTAGACGCCACAAGGATTACCTTGATAAGTCTGATAATTGGTTCAACAAGGAACCCAGAGAGAAACTCTCACCAAATTTTGTCAAATGCCAAAAGTTTCTTTTATTGAAAACAAAAACAAATACTTATAGTGTATCTGAACAAAAAGATAAAAATAGACATGGGCCTTCTAAACAGTTTGGGCCAAAATTACAATAAAAATAAATTATAACTTAAAACTTATTTAACTTGGGCCTTCACGTTAGTTTGGGCCTTCTGCAACAATTAGTAGTCTTGGTAGTGCCTCTGCCCCTGGGCCTTCATCTTTCTCCACTTGGGCCTTCAATCATCATCAATGGCAGCTATACAAATGACCAGCCTTGTCTCTATGACGTGTTGGGCTTGTTTAAGTCTGCCTCTGGTCATGGGACCTTCAAGTGCTTCATGGTCCTTGGTTATGTCCTCATCACTGATGATGTGAATCTTACGGGGCGGATCGCTTGATACAGGCTGTAGAGCTTTTGGATGACGCCACTTCCGGTGAAGGAAGATAAGTCAGGGTAGACGCCACTTCCGGTGAAGGAAGATAAGTCTGGGTAGACGCCACTTCCGGTGAAGGAAGATAAGTCTGGGTAGACGCCACTTCCAGTGAAGGAAGATAAGTCAGGGTAGACGCCACAAGGATTACCTTGATAAGTCTGATAATTGGTTCAACAAGGAACCCAGAGAGAAACTCTCACCAAATTTTGTCAAATGCCAAAAGTTTCTTTTATTGAAAACAAAAACAAATACTTATAGTGTATCTGAACAAAAAGATAAAAATAGACATGGGCCTTCTAAACAGTTTGGGCCAAAATTACAATAAAAATAAATTATAACTTAAAACTTATTTAACTTGGGCCTTCACGTTAGTTTGGGCCTTCTGCAACAATTAGTAGTCTTGGTAGTGCCTCTGCCCCTGGGCCTTCATCTTTCTCCACTTGGGCCTTCAATCATCATCAATGGCAGCTATACAAATGACCAGCCTTGTCTCTATGACGTGTTGGGCTTGTTTAAGTCTGCCTCTGGTCATGGGACCTTCAAGTGCTTCATGGTCCTTGGTTATGTCCTCATCACTGATGATGTGAATCTTACGGGGCTTTTGGATGACGCCACTTCCGGTGAAGGAAGATAAGTCAGGGTAGACGCCACTTCCGGTGAAGGAAGATAAGTCTGGGTAGACGCCACTTCCGGTGAAGGAAGATAAGTCTGGGTAGACGCCACTTCCAGTGAAGGAAGATAAGTCAGGGTAGACGCCACAAGGATTACCTTGATAAGTCTGATAATTGGTTCAACAAGGAACCCAGAGAGAAACTCTCACCAAATTTTGTCAAATGCCAAAAGTTTCTTTTATTGAAAACAAAAACAAATACTTATAGTGTATCTGAACAAAAAGATAAAAATAGACATGGGCCTTCTAAACAGTTTGGGCCAAAATTACAATAAAAATAAATTATAACTTAAAACTTATTTAACTTGGGCCTTCACGTTAGTTTGGGCCTTCTGCAACAATTAGTAGTCTTGGTAGTGCCTCTGCCCCTGGGCCTTCATCTTTCTCCACTTGGGCCTTCAATCATCATCAATGGCAGCTATACAAATGACCAGCCTTGTCTCTATGACGTGTTGGGCTTGTTTAAGTCTGCCTCTGGTCATGGGACCTTCAAGTGCTTCATGGTCCTTGGTTATGTCCTCATCACTCCCTCCTTCTTGAAAAGGATTTGTCCTCAAATCCAAGGCTCCGCCATCTGCATCAAAAAGAGATAGATCAGACACATTGAAAGTGGCACTTACATTATACTCACTAGGCAAGTCAATCTTGTAGGCATTGTCGTTGATCTTCTCCAACACTTGGAATGGTCCGTCTCCTCTAGGTTGAAGCTTGGACTTCCTGTGTTTTGGGAACCTCTCCTTCCTCAGGTGTACCCAAACCCAATCACCTGGTTCAAGCACGACTTTCTTTCTGCTTTTGTTGGCTTGCCTTGCATAGCTCGCATTTTTCTTTTCGTTTGATATAGGCTACGAAGGTTTGGATGACGCCACTTCCAGTGAAGGAAGATAAGTCTGGGTAGACGCCACTTCCAGTGAAGGAAGATAAGTCAGGGTAGACGCCACTTCCGGTGAAGGAAGATAAGTCTGGGTAGACCACAAGGATTACCTTGATAAGTCTGATAATTGGTTCAACAAGGAACCCAGAGAGAAACTCTCACCCAATTTTATGAAAATGCCAAAAGTTTTTTTTTATTGAAAATAAAAACCAATACTTATAGTGTATTAGAACAAAAAGATAAAAATAGACATGGGCCTTCTAAACAGGTTGGGCCAAAATTACAATAAATAAAAATTATAACTAAAAACATATTTAACTTGGGCCTTCAAATTAGTTTGGGCCTTTAGCAACAATTAATTGTCTTGATAGTGTCTCTGCCTCTGGGCCTTCATCCTTCTCCACTTGGGCCTTCATCCTTCTCCACTCGGGGGCTTTGTCCTTCTCCACTTAGGCTTTCGTCCTTCTCCACTTGGGCCTTTAGCCTGTATTTGGCCAGTTTCATGATTCTCATCATGTTCTGTAGTTGCATCCTATCCGGAACCATATCAAAATTGTACTGATACTGCCTAACAAAGGCAACCATTAGGTCCTTCCAAGAATGGACTCGGGAAGGATCCAAGTTAGTGTACCAGGTAACAGCTACCCCAGTAAGACTTTCTTGGAAGGAATGTATCAGCAATTCCTCATCTTTTGCATATTCCCCCATCTTCTGACAATACATCTTTAGATGGTTCTCGAGACAAGTAGTCCCCTTGTACTTGTCAAAGTCCAGCACCTTGAACTTGGGAATGACCATGTTTGGGTATTAGGAACAACTTTTCTAGGTTAGCAAAGGCATAATCTTCACCTCCTTCAATGGCCCTGAGCCTTTCCTTTAGATGATCCGCCTTTCCCTTTTCGGCCATAGCAGGAGGGGCTCTTCCCACCGCAAAATGCAATGGTTGTGGTTGTGGGCGAAACTGAGGGCCCTCCAAAGTGTTTTCAAAGGGTATACCACCAACTGCTTGCCCTTCAGTGGCATATCCGAGCCAAGGCTCGAAGTCAGCTAGATTGTGGTGGGGAATTTCATGTGTCTCCCCCATGGTTTGAGAGATATGTGCCTGATGAGGTTATTGGTTCTCAATGAGTATCGGAGTGGAGTTATTGAGATTTTCATTGAGAGTGTATGCCACATTGGGTGGTGTATAGTTGGGAGGCAAGCCATATGATGGGAAGGCGTGCTCGTTTTGAATTTGCACATCATGGGGTCATCCGTACTTCCCAAATCTTTGCCTACCATATTTGAGGTTGGATGATTCATTTGCTTGAGGCCAGATGGGAGCATCGGGTTCACCTTAGCGACAGCGCTAATAGCGGCAACTATAACCGCATTGGCTTCCATTATCTTCTTCATGCTCATCATGGCCTTCATCATTGTGGCCATTTGCTCTTTTATGGCCTCCATTTTCGGCCTTCATCTTCTCTTGCACCTCCTCTGCTTCACCCATTACTCTAGCTCTAGCACGAGTTTGGTAAGGGCGCCGTAAAGCGTGTCCTTTTCTTTTTGATAAGTTCATTTTATTTTATTTTATTTTATTTTTCAAGGAAAGAATGCAATGAGCAATGCAACCAATGAAAAGCATGGATGCATGCGAATGATGTACAGTCGAAGTATTGCGAATTTTTACGCAGGATATGGGGTTGAATAAATTTAGATTTTCAACATGGTCCATGACATCTTTGTCAAGGTGAAACTGGAAGTAATAAGGACATCAACAATCCTAAATATGTTTGGCAGTAGACGAAGCAGTGATGTGACTCGATTCATCTTTTGCCCCAATTTTGCAGGACGGTTACTTCCATATTTCAACTTGACTTGATGAACCTTTTTGTAAAAGCATGAGCTTGGTTCAATCCTATAATCCAAGGAATGGCAATTCTGATCGCCAATACTTCAACAACATCTCATAGGGATGAATGACTCGGGCATACTTTAAGCTTATGCACGGAAAATGTAATTATGAAATTGAGATGCCCGAAGAAACACCATTTCCTAGTTAACCATGCATTAGGTACCATGTTCAATTATTTTGTTTTGTTGTTGTGTGTTTTTTTTTTTTTTTTTTTTTAGAAATGGGTTTATGATCCCAACATGGTTGGCTCATGGTGCCTAACACATGCAACAGCCTTCTGGAGGAATATTCTGGAGGGCCCAAGTGGGCCTGGGTGCTATTTGCACCCCCATTTTTACTAAGTACACCCCCTCTGCTTTTTTTGGTGATTCTTTTTTCGTAAAGTTACGGAAACTTACGAATTTCGTAACGATACTTGTTTTCTTTCCGTAATGTTACGGAACCTTGCGGATTACATAATCATCCCCTTTTTGACTTACGGAATGTTACGGAACCTCACTTAATTAAGCAACGATGCTTCCATTTGATTTCCGGTGTGTCACGGAAACTTACGGATTGTGCATCAATATTTTTTTGGTTTTCCGGCATGTCCTGGAATTTCACAAATTGCCTAATGATGGGTGCCAAGCACCTTGCAAGGACCAAAGAAAAGTCGCATGTCATCAAGCAAAGGTCCCCGGACGAAATTAGGGTATGACACATCTTATGACAATCAAGAAAATATAACAACTGCTTCTACATCCACATACCAAGCCAGTAATACTTATTCCAATATGACACAGTTAGACATTCACAGAGGTAATTTTTATTCTTAAGCTATTATCAAATATCTACATGCACACATTTTATTTATTATTACATTCTTTTCAGATTTTGTTCTACAGTCAACTTATATATAGGATGCCAAATTGGCTGTTTATTATCCAGATGAACATCAGACACCAACTGACACTACACAACATGATCAATTTGTCGGCTATGACAGCTCAGATTCCAGTGATGATGATGTAAATATGACACAGGAAAACATTGATATAGGTATTTATCCATCATTTATATTTTTTTTATATTCTGTTTCTTTGATGATCAAATAATTAAATCGAATATTTCTGGCTGATGTGTGTTATACCATATCAATATGCATAGAATACTCATTAAATGACCCAACAATAGATGATCTTGATGATTATGATGAACAGACCTTTCTATCTGCCTCATCTGCATACCCAAATACAGGTTTGATCTTCCAACTATAAAATTTATTCAAATGTGTTTGATATATTTAATTATTATTCATACCTTATTTATAGGTGGTACTTACATTGATATCGGAGATCCTGTATAGGAATGCCCACATTGTAAGGCTATGATGTGGTATGATGAGAGGATAAATAAAGACAAACAAACAAACAAACCAAGGTTTTCATTATGTTGTTCTGATGGAAAAATACAATTGCCTCTGTTGCATGAACCACCCCATCCATTAAATCACTTACTTTTCAATAACCAGGATCCTAAAGCTAAGAATTTCCAGCAGTACATACGAATATATAATCTAATGTTTGCCTTTACATCTCCCGGTATCAAATTTGACAAATCCTATAACACTGGAAAAGGACCTCCAACTTTCCGTATACATGGACAAACACATCATCTTATTGGAAGCCTCCTCCCTATGCCTAATAACCCACCTAAGTTTGCACAACTATATATTTATGATACAGACAATGAGATCATCAACAGACTTTCGCAAAACCCGTTAGTATTCATACTTATGTCACACATGTAAAAAATTACATATTCAAATAGCTGTGTATGTTGTTCTGGCTAATTTTTTATTTATAGGATGAATGATATGCTTGATGAACGAATTATCATTGTAATCAAAGACATGCTTAATCATCACAATCACTATGCTCAAAGGTTTCGAATGACAAGGGACAAATTGCATTCTGCTGCAGTTCCAGACCTGAAGATGAAACTCATTAGTCAAAGACAAACAGACGGAAGGTTGTATAACTTACCAACTACCACTGAAGTTGCTGCCTTGATTGTTGGTGATGAACACTCAACTGATAAAAGAGATATTATAATAGAAAAACAATCCGGACTTCTGAAGAGAATACATGAACTTCATCCTGCATATTTGCCTTTGCAATATCCACTTTTATACCCAAAAGGAGAAGATGGTTACAGACTAAATATACCTCACAAAGATCATGCCAATATACATGCTGCAAAGAGGAAACAAGTCACATTGCGCAAATATTTTTCTTACCGCCTACAGTCAAGAACTGATGAAGCACAGACTATACTTCATTCCAGAAGATTATTTCAGCAATGGATTGTTGATGGATATTGTATGATTGAGTCTCAAAAACTAAACTATGTCAGACAACATCAACAACAACTCAGGGTTGACAAATACATCAATTTAACTGGCTCTAATGATCATCCTGAAACACTTGGTAGGGACAGAGGAAAGAGAATTATACTGCCAAGTAGTTTTGTTGGTGGTCAAAGATATATGGAGCAACTGTATTTTGATGGCATGGAAATTTGTGGACATCTTGGATTTCCAGACTTATTCTTAACAATGACATGTAATCCAACATGGCCAGAAATACAACGCAAGGTCACACAATCCAATCTGACCTCCAATAATTGCCCTGATATTATCACACGAGTTTTCAAAATAAAACTCAATCAATTAATGAATGACTTAAAACATGGCAATATCTTTGGCAACATTATTGGATGTAAGCAATAAAAAATTCAATGACTTTTTCCCTACTTTCTAAGTTGATGTTTATAATATCACTGATGCAAGTTTATTACAGATATTTATACAATTGAGTGGCAAAAAAGAGGATTGCCGCATGCCCACATTTTAATTTTTCTGCACCCTTCAAACAAGTTACCAAACCCACACGATATTGATCAAATGATTTCAGCAGAAATACCTGACAAATAGAGCCAGGCACAATTATTTGAAATTGTGTCCAACCATATGATGCATGGACCATGTGGGTTTGCAAATAAAAAATCACCATGTATGGTCAATGGAAAGTGCATTAGATGTTTTCTAAAAAAATTCCATGGAGCAACAATTGTTGACCAGGATGGATTCCCAGTTTATAGGAGAAGAAATGATGGTCGTACAGTGATGAAAAATGGAATTGAACTAGATAACAGATTTGTTGTACCATACAATCCACAACTCTTATTAAAGTATAAAACACACTTAAACGTGGAATGGTGTAATCAAAGTACATCCATTAAATATCTGTTCAAATACATCAACAAAGGTTCTGACTGTATCACAGCTTCTCTTGGAAATCAAGATGAAATTAAGCAATATCTTGATTGCAGGTATCCTTCTATTCTCACCTGATTTGATTAACGAAATCATTTAACATAAATTAATTTATTTGATGTTATATGTTTAACTCAAACTTACCAACATCTGATTCTATCTTCAACAATATATGTGCGCTGCTTGAATCAATAGATATGTATCTCCCCAGAAGCATGTTGGAAAATTTTTGCATTCCCAATGCATGCGCGTTCCCCGACAGTGGAGCGGCTATATTTCCACCTTGAAAATCAACAACATGTTTACTGGACAGATGATCAACAAATAGGTGAAGTCCTATCAAAAAACACAATCAAAGAATCCATGTTCACAGCTTGGATGCATTCTAACAAAATATGTTCTTATGGATGGGATCTTACATATCATCAATATATCTCAAAATTTGTTTATGTCGCCTGCAATAGATGCTGGCAACCAAGAAAACAAGGGAATACAATAGGCAGACTCATATGGGTCCCACCTTCAGCTGGTGAACTGTTTTACCTTAGAATGATGTTATCCACTGCCAAAGGTGCACAGTCTTACAGTGACATTAGAACAGTTAACGGTCTGGTATATCCTACATTTAGGGAAGCATGTTTTGCAAAAGGCTTTCTAGGTAGTGATCAAGAATTTATTAGTGCTTTACAGGAAGCTAATAATTGGGGTACTGAACACTACCTAAGAAAATTATTTGTCAAGCTTTTATTTATGAACACCATGGACAGACCAGAATATGTTTGGTAACAGACATGGCAATGGATGGCAGATGATATCATATTCAATCATAGAAAATAAGGTGATTTTATATATTCTAAATAAATATTGTTTACTCATAATCATTATGTTTATTATTTTACTAATCACAGGTATTCGCCTTACTGAAAAGGAAACAATTCATTTATGCTTAACTGAGATTGAGAATATGCTACAAGCAAACAGAAGGAGCTTGCGAGATTTTCCATCCATGCCATACCCAATAGGATATGCACGAAACCAACATCATAATAATCTGATCCATAATGAAATGGCATATGATAAAGAAATGTTAGCAGAACAATACAACACGGCATACCAATTGCTCACAGGTACTTACAAATTATGACACATTTGATATAGCAACTCCTTAATCACAATAGTATATATTACTATTTGTTAATATGTGAATATATAATTACAGATGAGCAAAAAACTATTTTCGATACCATTATGTCTGTGGTTAACACTCAATCAGCTGCAGTTTACTTTCTCTATGGATATGGTGGAACTGGCAAAACATTTGTTTGGACAACCTTATCATCTAGTATATGCTCCAATGGTGGAATTGTTTGTATAGTTGCTTCAAGTGGAATTGCTTCATTACTATTTCCTGGTGGTCGGATCGCACATTCCAAATTTGCTATACCAGTCCCTGCAACAGAAAATTCAACATGTAATATTCATCAAGGCAGTGAGTTAGCTGAATTATTAATGGTTACAAAACTAATAGTATGGGATGAAGCTCCAATGTGTCACAAATTTGCATTTGAGGCACTAGATAAAAGTCTTAAAGACATCATGCAAAACAATCTGCCTTTTGGAGGGAAAATTATGGTTTTTGGTGGAGATTTCCGACAGATCTTGCCAATTGTTCCAAAAGGTAATCGCTCAAACATCGTCCATGCAACTATAAATGCATCATACATTTGGGACCATTGCCAAATTCTTAAACTTACAAAAAACATGAGATTGCTATCAAATGCTCCCTAACAGCCCAACAATGAAGAACTCAAACAATTTTCACATTGGCTACTTGACATAGGAGATGGAAAAATTGGACAATATAATGACGGATTTTCAGAAATCACTATTCCAGATGAGTTTCTTATCAAAAATTATGATGATCCTATCCATGCTATTGTTGAAGCCACCTATCCCAGCTTGATAGATAACTACAGTGACACAGATTACTTGCAAAAAAGAGCTGTTCTTTCCTCTAAAAAAGAAATTGTTGACAAAATAAATGATTATGTCCAATCACTTATACCCAATCACGAAAAAGAGTATTGCAGCGCAGATAGTATTGATAAATCAGATGAATTGCTCAATCCTGCTTTTGCATTATTGCCACCTGAATTCCTGTATTCATTGCAAACATCAGGTATACCTAATCATAAATTAAAACTTAAGGTTGGAACTCCAATCATGCTAATACTAAATCTCGACCAGACTGATGGCCTGTGCAATGGAACTAGGCTGATTATCACCAAACTCGGATCTAATGTGATTGAGGCTGAAGTAATTACTGAGCCTAATTCAGAAAATAGGACATACATACCCAGAATAAATATGTCTCCTTCTGAATCTTCATGGCCATTTAAACTTATAAGGAGGCAGTTTCCATTCATAGTTTCTTATGCTATGACTATAAACAAATCTCAGGGACAATCATTACCCCACATAGGACTGTATTTGCCACACCCAGTTTTTAGTCATGGCCAACTATATGTTGCACTCTCAAGGGTTAAATCAAAGATGGACTTCATATTCTCATACATGACAATGATGGTAATCCAAAAAATATTACCAGTAATGTTGTTTACAACGAAGTCTTTGCCAATTTATAAACAGGTATCCCTCCATCATACAATACAATTATGCTATCGCATTAATTACACCTTTCTGTTTGTTTGTTTTATTCAATCTGACATATAACACATGCACTATGTATGTTGTTGCATTCCAAAATTGTTATACTCACTTCGGGGAATTCAATGCAACTTCAACTAATTTATTTAATTCTACATCATATTCGCTTTTACTCCTTTTGTTCAGTTTGACATATAACACATATACCATGTATGCTGTTGCATTCCAAAATTCCTATACTGATTTCAGGGAATTCAATCTGACTTCAACAAATATATTTAATGCTGCAAATGTTATCTAAAAATTTATATTACATGGTCAATATCAAATTGTTTATTTCATGGTAATTTATTTATATAACTACAAATCATGCAATAATTTACGAAATACACGTACAAATCCATATTATGGTTAATTAAATTGAAATACTTTTTTATTTAATGTGATTTAACGAAAATGTTTTCCACTTACACTCCTATACGATTGGTTTTTACACTTCCACTTAGTCTACAAATAAATCCAACTTCAATCCTTTAATATTTAATATGAATATGAATGATATCATATGATTTAATTTAATGAAAATGTTTTCGAAGTTCCTGGGGTGCTGGACCAACCATCCACAGTTTGTATTCGTGCTTTCAGTCCTATACCATCACCTTTTGAACTTCCACTTACTCTACAAATAAATTCAACTTATATTCACTGCCAAATTAAAATTACACCAACGAATCCGTATTCCTAATAAATACACTGCACAACTGCTGCTCAACCCTTACTTTTCCCGATACGTACACACTTCCTACACGCTTCATATCCCCGCTTACTCTGCTATGAGATTGCCTTCTGAACTTCCACTTTGTTTACAAAAAAATCCGCTTTCCCATCCCAAATAAAACTTACACCACTAAGGCATTATCGTAATAAATGCACTAAGACAATTACTGCAGTTGTATCTCCCTATACTACATCAAATGTAATCATTATCGAGAGACGTCAGTGTTGTATAGGGTTGCTACTCTTCACAACTCTTTTTTGCATCGTTCAACAACAAAGAGTCACCATTTAATTTCTTAATTAAATCAATCATTATATCGATATAACACCACCGCCACTTACAACACTTCTATACACATATATCTACCTATACTACACTTCCTATTCATCTTCTTCGCATTCTGCCAAACCAAACTAAACTCCCTATTCATCTTCTTTGCATCCAAGAGTCACCATTTAATTTGTTAATTAAATCAGTCATTATATCGATATAACACCACCGCCACTTACAACACATATATATACCTATACTACACTTCCTATTCATCTTCTTCGCATCCTGCCAAACCAAACTAGACTCCCTATTCATCTTCTTTGCATTCTTATGGCCACTTCCGCATCACGCTCCACTATTGTAATTTATTTCTTCTTCTTCTCATTTTCATCTTTCTTATATCTGTTTCCTCTATTCCTTTGGTTACTTAATATTTTCACATTATTCGTATAGTTCCCACGCGATCCAATGGACAACATAAGATTCACCGCACCTTTCAGAGTTCAGAAGGTAACATTTCACATAAAAAAACGTTTTCTACTTAACTGCATTTCCATTTTTTTGAACTACCTCGCCTTACTTTCTTTGCCTGCAGAACCTTCTCCAAGTTCCTTTCTCCTATCATAGGCAATGGCTGCGCAACTACCCCAAATATGTTTTATTCCACTACGATGGCGAGAGACATTTCATTCGGGTGAGAACACTCGGTACTAAATGCTTTTTTGCTGATGGCTTGAATGATTTTAGAAAGGCACACAACCTCAACGAAAGCGTGATTCTACGTTTGGTTGCCGGTGACAAAAACACCACTTTCATCGTTCATATTGACGGACCTGCACACCACTGCTCTAGCCTAAAGCCCATCATTTATAGAAGGAGATACATCTTCACGATTGATATCACAAATGATATGCTACAGCAGAACCTGCCTTTGGTGTGTTATACTACACCTTTTTCAGTCTATCATACTTTGTGGTTTCCTCATCAATTTGTTTAACCATCCTTTGTTTTGATGATACAGACACTTCCTCCAGCGGCTTCCAAATTTGTGTATGGCTCCAAAAAAAGTATTACCATCCACCATGGACTTTCAAAATCCACCAAATGGCCACTCAGCATCCACCATGACATCCCAGCCATCACAGAACCATGGTTCAACTTGATTCATGAAAAAAATTTAAGACCCGGAGATGAGGTAGTCTTTTACTACCGTTTTCATGACCATGCATGGGAGCTGCTTATCAGGAAAGCCATCGAATGGAACAACAGCAACACCGACCTTGACTTTGATGAATAAGTTCTTTTATATTCATCTTTTTTTTTTTAAAAAAGTTTAATATTTTATGGTTTTTGTTTCCTGCTACTACCACCAGACAATTTCCTCACTACAACTGCACGATTCCTATCTCAATATTAAAAATATTTACGTTCCGTTAATTTTGCTCAGCGCTTTCTTTGTCGTTTGATATTTATATTGATTTTGCAAACTTTGTCTTCCATATTACGTTGAAGCGATAGGTGAATATTGTTGGTATTTATACGAAAAAAGCGATAGGTCAATATTGGCTTCTAAATTAGATTAAATGATGAAATCAAATGAACATTTAAGTTTAGATTATATTATTCCATAATAATATAATGGTTCGAATTTCTGTTTCAAATAAATGGTTGCAATTAGTGTCATACCCTAATTTCGTCCGGGGACCTTTGCTTGATGACATGCGACCTTTCTTTGGTCCTTGTGAGGTGCTTGGCACCCATCATTAGGCAATTTGTGAAATTCCAGGACATGCCGGAAAACCAAAAAATATTGATGCACAATCCGTAAGTTTCTGTGACACACCGGAAATCAAATGGAAGCATCGTTGCATAAATCAAATGGAAGCATCGTTGCATAATTAAGTGAGATTCCGTAACATTCCGTAAGTCAAAAAGGGGATGATTATGTAATCCGCAAGGTTCCGTAACATTACGGAAAGAAAACAAGTATCGTTACGAGATTCGTAAGTTTCCGTAACTTTACGAAAAAAGAATCACCAAAAAAGGTAAGGGGGGTGAACTTATCAAGATAGGGGTGTAAATAGAAATTCAAATCTAGGCCTTTCCAGAACATTTTGGAAGTTGGGTTGCTTAAGGAGGAAGCAACTGGGCGGCAAGCTCCTCCACGTTTTCGAAAAATGGTTTTCAGGGCTTCCGTAATACTTCCGTAAAATTTCCGAAAACCTTTGGTAAGCATATTCCACTTAATATTGGTGAAAGGGAAGAGAAAAAAGATGAAAATCAAATTCGAAAACAGTTCCGTAACTTTTCCGTAAAATACGAAAAGGGGGGTGAACTTAGTAATTCGGGTGCGCTTAGAAATCTTCTTCATTAAGTCTTTGGGCGGCAAGCACCTCCTTTTTTTTTCTATAAATAGGGGAGGGGGGAGCTGTTTCAAAATGTTGAAGACCCCCTTTGGGTATGCGTTTCGGCTAATTTGGGCAAAAACACGTTTTCGTGAAGAAAAATCAAGTCGAAGTACTTTCGTAACGCTTTCGTAAGCGATTCTGTGGAAATTCTTCATCGTTCTTCGTCGTTCTTCACCGTTCTTCATCCGTTCTTCGTTCGTTCTTCGTTCTTCAACGGGTAAGTTTTCGAATTCGAGACTTTCAATTCATTTCTTGTTTTGTGTACTTTCACTTTAATTTCGTTTACTTTCAGTTTTCTTTTCTTCCGTTTTTAACGTGCTTTAACCATTTATTTAAGCCGTTTTCTCGTCTAATAAATGATAAAATGAATTTCAACCGATCATTTGTGTTGTAATCTCGTTTAATCACTGTTAAAACGAAATCTAACCGATCGTTCATGCTATAACCTTGGTTAAACCAAAAAAAGTAAAATAATAATAAAATAATCAAAATATCTTGAAAAATAATAATAAAATAATTAAAATATCTTTGAATAAAATAATAAAAAAAATCAATCGGACGTTTTTCTTTGGAAGTTTCCTTGAATGAATTGATTAATAACCAAAGTGAAACTAAGACTAAAATCAACTCACAAATCAAGTTTTTTTCCGAAAAATCACTAAAAACCGTTTTAAGGTCCAACGCCTTAAACGGTCCTCTTTGCTTTTATCGGTTAACATGGACCGTTCAAAAGCATAAAATCAACATGTGACTTTACCACTTTTGCAAGAACTACGTAGGTCTGATTTCCTTATCGCAATTGAGGATACGTAGGAGCAAAAGCCCCGCTTTTGTCGACCACCCCAAGAGATCGTTAATGGTCCAAATGCCTTAACGTTTCTCTCCTTTCAAAAACAAGAGATCGTTAATGGTCCAATGCCTTAACGTTTCTCTCCTTTCAAAATCAAAAGACCGTTTAATGGTCCAACACCTTAAATGACCTTTTGTTCAAATAAAAAACATATTTTGCAAAAAAGACAAAAAACAAACTTAAACCAAACACTTTGTTCCGAAAGAACTACGTAGGTCTGATTTCCTCATCGCAAATTGAGGAATACGTAGGAGCAAAGGGAAACACCCTTGTCGACCACAAAAAGAGAAAAAATATAAAAAGGGTATAAAGGATATAAGGACATAAAAGGGAACGTAAAAATCAAAGTCATGTTTGCACATTCGATTAAAGGCTGCCGTCCCTTGTGACGGACGTGTGGGGTGCTAATACCTTCCCCGCGCGTAAATACAACTCCCGAACCTTTCACTTAAAAGTTCGTAGATCGCATCTTTTCCGGTTTTTCTGACGTTTTCCTCAAATAAACGTTGGTGGCGACTCCGCGCGTATTCCTTTCGTGGAACACGCATCCCGCGAGTCACGCGTCGCCCTCCCGCCGAAGGGTAGGTTGCGACAGTTGGCGACTCCACTGGGGATTGTTTTTAGAGAGTTAGACCATTTAATCTTGTGCAAATTTTTCCATGACTTACTCCTTTGTTGGCTTCCCCTTATTATGTTCTTGTATATATAACTCTTTGATGCTTTTAGTGCATTTTTTTTTTTGTATGCATGAGGTAAATATTTATTCATTTGATGCACACAAACACTAACACTATTTGCACACACAGTGAGTTGAAAAAGAGCCCTATACCCGGGTTCGTGGGAACATAAGGAGTGGAGGTGAATCCGTGATCATGCTAGGTCTCCGGCTTGCTTGATTACAGTGAACCCTCATCTAGAGTTTTTCTCTTTGAAAACATATTGTTGCTAGTAGTCCCTACTACTGCAGTATGTTCTTCGAAGGGGATGATACCTCTAGAAACCATCAAGAGAGATATGACTACCTTGGGGGTTATCACTAAAAGCCTAGTTAGCTCTCTCCTTTATAGGTCCCTTAAATAGGGGCACGGAGCAAACACGCTGCGTGCCATTTTTCACACTGCCATGCATAAGTATCATATACCCTTTTGCTTATATTTGTTTGTGAATATTGTCGTACTATGTACATCCCCGTGTTGTGCCTTTCGCATATGCATCATGCGTGGGTTTCGTCTTTGATCCCCTCACTTTAGCAAACCGACGGAGGGTCCGTGTCGCCTTCTTAAAAAACATACGTTGGGTGCCATGCTGCCCAAACGTTGTATCCAAGAAGGAAACAATTTCTCGGGCTCCCGTATTCGTAAATTGCATCTGTGTCATATGCATTTTTTCATGCATTCATCCATTCCACCCATGATAGATTTCAGAGTTTTGATTCGCACTAGATTTTATTTCACTTTAGTAAAACATGGGATCAAGTCAAAATCAAGAGCTTAGAGGTCACTAGTTTACGAGAGGTTGGGCAATTAATGGGTCAACTTCAACGGCAAGCCTTCCGCAAAGCCTATGGTAAGATTTGGGACCTAGCTAGGGTAGAAGTCTCCATGGAACCGATTGCATCCCTTTCCTAGTATTATGACCAGCCCCTAAGGTGCTTCACATTCGAGGACTTCCAGCTAGTGCCGACTGTGAAAGAGTTTGAAGAAATCCTGGGATGCCTACTGGGAGGAAGGAAGCCATATCTTTTCTCTGGGTTCTATCCCTCCTCGACAAGAGTTGCCAAGGTAGTGAAAATCTCAGCACAAGAGTTGGACCGGGTAAAGCAAAACAGGAATGGGGTAGTCGGATTACCAAGGAAGTGTTTGGAGGAAAGGGCAAAGGCCTTGGAAAATCAAGGCGAATGGGCTTTCTTTTATTGACATCTTGGCGCTTTTGATCTTTGGAGTTGTCCTCTTTCCGAATATGGAAGGGTTAGTGGACCTAGTAGTGATTGACGCTTTCCTCGCCTTTCAGCATGGCAAGGAAAGCCCGGTCGTCGCCATTTTGGCCATGTATGACACGATCGACCGAGGATGTGAAAAGAGCGGCGCAAGAATTGTTTGTTGTGCACTGGCTCTCTATGTGTGGCTGGTTTCACACCCTTTTCTCCAAGAAGGTAGGCCCGTCTATCCGCTACAAGGTCACCGCTCGTGCGTCGAAAAAGGAAAGGCGAATTGGGACCAACTCTTGGCTAACATGGAGGGGCGTCTGTTAATTGGTTCCCTCGCTAGAAGGAAGGAAGAATCAGGATTCTATCTTCATGCGAAGGATGTCCAAATGTTCCCTTGATGGAACAACGGATTGTATTAATTATAATCCCATCCTCGCCATAAGACAGCTTGGCTACCCCATGAGAGGAGTGCCATCAGATGAAAGCATCACGCCTTTCATCGCACGGGGTTTTAGTGACCACAACGCGAGGGTACTCCAAGGAGTTCGCAAGGCATGGGATGCGGCGTGAAGAAAGGATAGAGAGCTTAGGGGAAGCAGTAATGGGATCATCGGCGGCTATCATAAGTGGCTGAGAGTCCGAACACAAGGATTAGATTGGCTCCCAAATCTAAAGACTGTGAGAGACGATGAGGTTAAAGCTTCGGAAGAAAGTGATGAGGTACAAGCCCTAAAGGCAGAGCTTGAAAGAGCCCGGGTAGTCGAAGAGAAGTTCAAGTCCATAGCCATCAAAGTCTGAAAAGAGTATGATGAACTAAGGGACGTCAATATGGCCACAACTGAAGCCTTGGAACGAGAAACCAAGAAGGCCCGAAAGGAAGAACACGACCAAAGCAAAGTTTTGAGGGGCTTTATAGGGCAGCAATAGTGAGCTCAAGCTCCGAAGAGGTGAAAGGAATCATCACGGGTCAAAGGCATGATCTTGAAAGACGAGCTAAAGGCTTGCCTTAGGTCGAAAAGAAATTTGTCCCAACAGTTAAGCGAGACTGAAGGGAATATGTGGGCCATCATCGATGAGTGCAAAGAGAAGCTAAATCTAGTAGCGACTCACGAGCAAAGGCTAGAGGATGAGTACGCCAAGATATCAGCAGAAAGGGAAGCAAGGGAAAGGGTAATTGATTCATTGCACCAAGAGGCAACAATGTGGATGGACCGATTTGCTCTTACTTTGAACAGGAGTCAAGAACTTCCCCGATTGCTAGCCAAGGCCAAAGCAGTGGCGGACACCTACTCCGTCCCCGAGGAGATCCACGGACTTCTCAGCTATTGTCAGCATATGATAGACTTAATGGACCATATGATTAGAAACCGCTAGGAAGTTTGTATTGGCGCTCAGATCTTGACTAGTTATAACTTTTTGAATAAGATGAGTTTATCCCACGTTTTTACTCCAAAAATCAGTGCAAATCGAGTCACTCCCGCATTTTATCTCTAGCATGCATTGTATGTTGGTCTCGTCCTTTGTCACGGGAAGCCAGAAGGTCCATATCACCTTCTTAATTGTACAAATGGGGCACTGCGCCCCCAAATGCGCAAGTAAGAAGAGATAATTTTCCGGGCTCTCGTATCCGTAAAATGCATTCATATCATGCATTGCATAAGCATCTCTTCATAACATCATAATGAACATATCGTTCCTGCTTTTGTCCGTTATCATATTCCAACCTCACATTTTGCATGAGTCATGGCATCATCATGCATATGCGTTCAACAAACTTTTTGATTTGCAAAATTGCATACCATTTGTTTTCATGTTTGCTCATCCTTGCGTTTTCCTCTACAAAACAAAAACAAAAAAGGGGAAGCGTGAAAACTTCACACTATATTCTTAGTTGCATGTGTTAGGCACCATGAGCCAACCATGTTGGGATCATAAACCCATTTCTAAAAAAAAAAAAAAAAAACACACACAACAACAAAACAAAATAATTGAACATGGTACCTAATGCATGGTTAACTAAGAAAGGATGTTTCTTCGGGCATCTCAATTTCATAATTACATTTTCCATGCATAGCTTAAAGTATGCCCGAGTCATTCATCCCTATGAGATGTTGTTGAAGTATTGGCGATCAGAATTGCCATTCCTTGGATTATAGGGTTGAACCAAGCTCATGCTTTTACAAAAAGGTTCATCGAGTCAAGTTGAAATATGGAAGTAACCGTCTTGCAAAATTGGGGCAAAAGATGAATCGAGTCACATCACTGCTTCGTCTACTGCCAAACATATTTAGGATTGTTGATGTCCTTGTTACTTCCAGTTTCACCTTGACAAAGATGTCATGGACCATGTTGAAAATCTAAATTGATTCAACCCCATATCCTACGTAAAAATTCGCAATACTTCAACTGTACGTCATTCGCATACATCCATGCTTTTCATTGGTTGCATTGCTCATTGCATTCTTTCCTTGAAAAATAAAATAAAATAAAATAAAATGAACTTAATCATTGTTATCAAAAAGAAAAGGACACGCTTTACGGCGCCCTTACCGAACTCGTGCTAGAGCTAGAGTAATGGGTGAAGCAGAGGAGGTGCAAGAGAAGATGAAGGCCGACATGGAGGCCATGAAAGAGCAAATGGCCACAATGATGGAGGCCATGATGAGCATGAAGAAGATAATGGAAGCCAATGCGGTTATAGTTGCCGCTACTAGCGTTGTCGCTAAGGTGAACCCGATGCTCCCATCTGGCCTCAAGCAAATGAATCGTCCAACCTCAAATATGGTAGGCAAAGATTTGGGAAGTACGGATGACCCCATGATGTGCAAATTCAAAACAAGCACGCCTTCCCGCCATATGGCTTGCCTCCCAAACTATACACCACCCAATGTGGCGTACATTCCCAATGAGGATGTCAAAAACTCCACTCCCATACTCATTAAGAGCCAACAACCTCAATCTGATCATGCACATGTCTCTCGACCCATGGAGGAGACACATGAAATTCCCCACCACGATCTAGCCGACTTCGAGCCTTGCCTCGGATATGCCGCTGAAGGGCAAGCAGTTGGTGGTATACCCCTGCAAAACACTTTGGAGGGCCCTTAGTATCATCCACAACCACAACCCTCACGTTCCACAGCGGTTAAAAACCCTCATGACTATGGTAGGAATGGGAAAGTTGGATCATCTAGAGGAAAGGCTCAGGGCCATTGAAGGAGGTGAAGATTATGCCTTTGCTAACCTAAAAGAGTTGTTCCTAGAACCTAATATCATCACCCCTCCCAAGTTCAAGGTGCTGGACCTTGACAAGTACAAGGGGACTACTTGTCCCAAGAACCATCTAAAGATGTATTGTCAGAAGATGGGGGAATACGCAAAAGATGAGGAATTGCTAATACATTCCTTCCAAGAAAGTCTTACTGGGGTAGCTGTTACCTGGTACACTAACTTGGAATCTTCCCGAGTCCATTCTTGGAAGGACCTAATGGTTGCCTTTGTTAGGCAGTATCAGTACAATTTTGATATGGTTCCGGATAGGATGCAACTACAGAACATTTGCAAAAAGGGGGACGGATCTTTCAAAGAACACGCCCAAAAGGTGGAGGGATCTGGCGGCCCAGGTGGTACCCCCAATGATGGAAAGGGAGACGATGATCGTGATGGTAGACACATTATCGATACTCTACTATGAAAAGATGGTGGGCTACGCACCCTCAAAGCTTTGCGGGTTTGGTCTTCGCCAGTGAAAGGATCGATGTGGGTCCGAAAAGAGGCAAATTTGATCATCCTACTAGGACGACTGAGAAAACTGGGGCAAATGAAGAGGGTGAGAAAGAGGGAGAAACCCATGCTGTGACTGCCATTCCTATACGGCCAAGTTTCCCACCAAACCCAACAATGTCATTACTCAGTCAATAACAAACCACCTCCTTACCCACCACCCAGTTATCCACAAAGGCCATCCCTAAATCAACCACAAAGCCTGTCTACCGCACTTCCAATGACGAAGACCACCTTTAGCACAAACCAAAAAAAACACCAACCAAGAAATGAATTTTGCAGCGAAAAGCCTGTAGGATTCACCCCAAATTCCGGTGTCATATGCTAACTTGCTCCCATATCTACTTGTTAACGCAATGGTAGCCATAACCCCTGCTAGGTTCCCTCAAACCCCCATTTTTCTGAGGATATGACTCGAACGCAACATGTGCATATCGTGGGGGAGCCCTGGGGCATTCCATTGAGCACTGTATGACCCTCAGGCGTAAGGTGCAAGGTCTAATTGATGCGGGCTGGCTGAAATTTGAGGAGAATCGCGTGTAAATCCTGACATTGACAAGAGATGCCACACATGGGGCAATTTTGAAAACTGTTGTTAGATGTCTCTAATGACTCATCAGGATTTTCAAGTGCAAGCCATTGGTCAGTTTGCTCAAGCGACCTGTGCTCCTGAGTTTGGACTTCCAAGACCGTTCAATCAGAGATTACTCGTCTTGCACGTTGGTGGGGTTGCCGTAAAACAACGAGTAAAGTTCAAAACAAATAAGTTTCAAAATAAAAAATAAGTTTCAAAATAAAAAATAAAAAGGCATTTGGTTGACTGTGTTTTCAAGTAAAAATATAGACGTTCATGTGACCTCATTTTGTCTTTTTAGAAAGAAGTGAGTTATCAAGAATAAGATGTTGGACAAATGGCCTCAGTTACCTTAAGAAAAAAGGGGGGTTGAATTAAGATGCAAAGACTATTCCCCAATTGAACTATCACTCTTTCTTTTTGGATTAACAATGCACCCTTAACATGAATTACTCAAAAGACAATTCAAAATAAACTTCTTTAAAGCAAAAGATAAATAGCAATAAATAAAAGAAGTTTAAAGGAAGAGAGGAATGCAAACTTGATTTATACTGGTTCGGCCACTTCCCGCGCCTACATCCAGTCCTCAAGAAACCCACTTGAGATTTTCCATTCTCTTTGTAAAACTCCTTTTACAAAGTCTGAACCACACAGGGACAACCCTTCCCTTGTGTTCAAGAATCCTCTACAATAAGAGACTCTCAGTCTCTTAATCCCTTTTCAGAAGTAAGAAGAAGAGAAGAAGAAATCTCTCTTAAAAGGGATAGATTGTACAATGAAGACCAATCAAAATTCCTTATTGAATATGCAAGTGGTTGACCAAGGAATCTTTTTGAGAGGATAAAACATTTCAGTTCAGAAAAACTCTTAATCTTTTTTGGGCAATGAAAACCCCCTTTAAGTTCGTGTTTCCAAGTCACCTTTGATGGCCATTCATAAACCATTTGAATAGATGTGACTCTTGGGAATTATATTCTGAAAATCCCCTCTGGTAATCAATTACAAGACTTGTGTAATCGATTACAGGTTTTAAAAATTTGAATTAAAACATTCAATAAACTGCTGGTAATCAATTACCATCGATGTGTAATCAATTACACGTTATAAATTTTGAATTCAAATTTCTAGTGACTGTTATAAACATTTTTCAGCTGCTGGTAATCGATTACCAGAGAGCAAATCTCAATTTGAAATGATAGAATTCTTTGGTCAAACCTTTTGTTTTTTTAATTTGGAAACTTCTCCCTAAGATTCTAGAGATCAACTTGATCATATATCTTGATTTTCTTGGATTCTTGGATTCTTGCCTTGAATAAAACTTGGAAGCACTTGATCCTTTGGCATCATCAAAACATCAAAACATCTTGCTTCTACATAGGATTCATTTGACTTAATCCATCAAAAAATCCTTCAACTATTTCTCGTCCTTGGAAAATTCTTTTTGCAAGAACCAACTGCTTCTTTCATTCTTCCTCACTACGAGGCTATGAAAACAAGACAACGATTGGTACCTCAAAGCCTTACACTGGGGCAATGAGGGGCATCATGCATGAGCCTCAAGTGAACCTAGGGGCAGATTAGAAGTTCTCACCCAATAGGTTCCCTCCTACAAGGTCATGACGAAAGACAACGATTGGTACCTCAAAGCCTTACACTGGGGCAATGAGGGGCACCGTGCATGAGCCTCAAGTGAACATAGGGGCCGATCAAAAGTTCTCACCCATCGATGTTTTCAACAAAAAAAAGGGGGGACAAACCCTAGGATTTCAATAGATTGATTAAACGACAAACAGCTCTATTGCCATCACTCCAAAATGGTCAAGTGACTAAATCAAATAGAACATACACTTTGAGGGGGTTCCCGGAGAGATTTGCAAAAGATAGGATAAGGTTGCATGAATTATCACCTCTTTCAAAAGGACAGTCAATCTGTGTTTTCCAAAAAAATTAAATCAAAATCAAAATCACAAAACAAGGAAAGAATGACATGAACATTGTACAAACTTTCCATTTCATTGCATTATTTCATATGAAGTCCGCATTTACCAAATTTCACAACAAAGGTTGCATGCATCTGCATCCCTAAAAATCATGTTGACTACATAGATTCCCTACATCTAAATGTCCAAATCTTTTGAATTTGGGATGACCGGCTCTCTCGATGAGTCGATCTCTTGCTTTCTCATAAGGGTGGACCCTTGGGTACTAGTTACCCTCACCGTTGAGAGGACTACACGTCCTCGCCTTGAGAGGACTACACGTCCTCACCATCGGAGGGCTGCACGCCCTCACCTCCAGAGGACTACATGTCCTCGCCTTGAGTGGGCTACACGTCCTCACCTTGGGTACTAGTACCCTCACCTTAAGAGGGCTACACGCCCTCGCCATCAGAGGACTGCATGTCCTCACCTTCGTAGTGCTACACGCCCTCACCTTTAGAGGAATACACGTCCTCGCCAACAGAGGGCTACACGCCCTCACCTTGAGAGGACTACACGTCCTCGCCAACAAAGGGCTGCACGCCCTCACCTCCAAAGGACTACACATCCTCGCCTTGAGAGGGCTGCACGCCCTCACCTTTAGAGGGCTACGTGTCCTCATTTTCAGTGTGCTCCACATCCACACCTTAAGAGGATTTAAGGTCCTCTGCCCTTAAATGCTTAACCGAGACTTTCACTCCCGGTTAAGGGGCCAGTAGTTTCCTTTTAACGGTTCCTAGGCCACCCCCTGATATTGGAGGAGGGCCAACAGTGCAAGCACAACCAGAAAGGGAGGCTATCACACAGCTACTATGCATACCGGGGCAAGATTTCACCCGTGCCGCTGCAAAGAGACGAGTGCGGATCATGCGCACCAACATGACCACTCTTACACAGATATAGATGACATTGCTACTTAGCAACATTCTGCCCAGCGACCGCATTGCCAATCTCCCCCTGCAAAAGTATCAGTTGGTCTGTGTCGTCTCGACGTGGGTAAGTATGCATATGGTTCAACTGATTTCTGATACCATCTATTTTTTGCAGGGATCGCACCCACAAAGACACCCAGTGGACCCGAAAAAGTCAAACAGGGCCCTGGGGTTTCCAGCTCTGGTTACGGGCCTCTATCAGTCCTACAGGGTGCCCGTACCCCCCCGGCAAGGTCACGTCATCATAGGTAAGTATGCACATCGCTCAACTGATTTCTGATTTCATCTATTGTTTGCAGGGATCGCGCCTGCAAGACACCCAGTGGACCCGAAGAAGTCCAACAGGGTCTTGGAGTTGTCAAGCTCTAATTACGGGTCTCTGTCAGTTCTACGGAGTACCTGTCACCTCCAGCAAGGGCATCAGGCCCCCTACTAATCGAGCTTTCATCAAGAAGTACTGCGCCCCCAGGCAGGCGCAGGGCGAAACACCACAGCAGCATTGGGATGGCCGGTAGCGGGCAATAGACACACCGCCACCACCTCTAGAGTTCACCTCAGCTCATCCGCAAAAAGGTTAGAGCGTTGCCTACGACACATGGCCGACCAGCAGGCGACCAAGTCCAAAGCCAAAGGTAAGCAAAGTACTAGGTCCGTGACCTACAAGCCATCATGCGTCCAGCTCAAGACGTTAAAGAAGCGCTACTAGGAGGCAACCTAGTACCTTTTGAATCTATGCTTGTTATTTGATCACTTTTTATAGTAGGACGCACCTAGTTGCTCATGATCCTGGGAATTTAAATAAAACAAGTGCAAGCTCGGAAGGTATTCATACCTCACAAAATATATATATGTATGTTTAGGTAGTGAAAATGCCTTAGATATGCATGTATGTAAACAAAAAAATACTTCACAAAATATATATATGTATGTTTAGGTAGAAAGATACCTTGGATATGCATGTATATAGCAAAAATACCTTACAAAACATATATAGGTATGTTTAGGTAGCAAGATACCTTGGATATGCGTGTATATAGCAAAAATACCTCACAAAAATATACACATGTTTAGGTAGCAAAATACCTCATGAAAAAAAAACAAAAAAACAAACAAGAAAAAGAAATAAACAAATGATAAAAAAGGAAAAGAAAAATAAGTTGTTTAACTGAAAAACCGATATGCTTTTGAAAAGAGATGACTTCCAACTTTTCTTTGAAAAAATCACTGATCATAACTAGTTTTTAAAAATGTGTATACACCTGAAGGGTGAATGCTGTGAAAATTTCCCCGGACGCCCAAAATGGACTCGGATGAATGCACAAATGGATAAAAGAGCATATTTTGGAAACATTGGGTTGATTTAAAATAGAGGAAAATGAATCTTGAGCCCTAGCATCACATGACCATAAAAATTTGACACTTGAGTGTCCGCATAGGTGCATGCATGACCAGTTTTGCATAAAATTTCCAAATCATCATTTTTGCATTTGTGTCATGGAAATAATGTGGGGCATCCCTTTTTGTCCTTGAACCAAACCAAACCCTGACATGTACCATGCCTAGCCATTCTACAAGTCTTGAGACAAAATCCTGACTCACCATAAACCTTGACCCAGGGTGAGAATGTCAATCCTTACCCTCGGAAGCAAAAAAGAAGAGAAGGGAAATTTCCAATCAAAGAAAAAGAGAAGGAAAGTTTCCAATCAAAGGAAAAAAGGAAGCAAGGAAATTCCCAATCAAAGAGAGGGAGAAAGAAAATTCCCAACCAAAGAATGGGAGAAAGTAAAGAAAGAAAAGAAGAAAGCTCCTGGTCAAAGAAACCAGAAGAAATGTGCAGAGAGGTCTTTAGACCGGATAATATCTGAACAATACAGAATTGTCACCAAATGAACAAAAAGAAGGAAAGGAAACCATGACCTAAAATGGTCTTCTCCCTTTAATTGCCAACCAGAATCAGTGCGCTAGCGACTTTTTCGCCCCGCACTAAACAAAAACAGAAAAGGAAAAAGCCAACAAAAAAATCAAAAGCCAAAAAAAACACACAAAAGCCGAAAAACCCGCTAAAAGAACCCATTCCCAAGGGAAGTCCTATTGATCCATGATCACGCATGTAATTTTTGATTTGATAGGAAATAATTTGCAAAGTCAAGTCATGACATATCTATGGTTCGGAATTAGGATGAAACACTTACCTATGCGAGATTGATACACTTTGAGTGGATTTCTTCTATTTTTGTCGAACCCAGTGTTTCCTCTAAATGGTCATTTAGAAACAAAATGCTAGCATCCAAAATCTCAGATAAGGTTATGGGGGGATTTCATCAGCAGACTCTCCTTCCCCGGTAAACGCATTGTTTTTCACTCAAAAAAGCGTATGCTGCTCTAATCAGTTGGAATATTTATCTCTTTACTAAAGCATGTTTGCATTTTAGTGAAGAAAACACCGAGACTTTTTCAAGTCTCACAAGTTATCCAGAACTACGTAGGTCTGAGTTCCTCATTGGAGGATACGTAGGAGCAAAAGCCTCGCTTTTGTCGACCACACTGCTTTCTGTTACCATGACCCAAGAGCTGGTAGCCTGCGGAGACACCTTACGGTTATCCGCACCCCGAGTGTGATTGATAAGCAGAGGCCAATATGGTCATCTGCACCCTTTCCGAAGATGTAGGCATCTTCTGGTGGAGACTTTTTCAAGTCTCACAAGTTATCTAGAACTACGTAGGTCTGAGTTCCTCATTGGAGGATACGTAGGAGCAAGAGCCTTGCTTTTGTCGGCCGCCCCATAATCTTTGTCATACTGACCCTGAGGTCATGTGACATGCACCCTTGTGTCATCCAGAGGCGGCGGGCCCGATGACACGCGGAGATACCTTACGGTTATCCGTACCCTTTTGTCATCCAGAGGCGGCGGGCCCGATGACACGCAGAGACAAAATTTGGTCATTCTGCACCCTTGTGTCATCCAGAGGCGGCGGGCCCGATGACACACGGAGATACCTTACGGTTATCCGCACCCTTGTGTCATCCAGAGGCGGCGGGCCCGATGACACGCGGAGATACCTTACGGTTATCCGCACCCTTTTGTCATCCAGAGGCGGCAGGCCCGATGACACGCAGAGACAAAATTTGGTCATTCTGCACCCTTGTGTCATCCAGAGGCGGCGGGCCCGATGACACGCGGAGATACCTTACGGTTATTCGCACCCTTGTGTCATCCAGAGGCGGCGGGCCCGATGACATGTAGAGACTGACATAGTCTTCTGCACCTTCTGTTCCTCCGAGAACAACGAGTCATTTACATGCGGAAATTTTACGGTCACCCGCGACTCTCGTCAATCGAGAGGAACGAAATTAGTGTCATACCCTAATTTCGTCCGGGGATCTTTGCTTGATGACATGCGACCTTTCTTTGGTCCTTGTGAGGTGCTTGGCACCCATCATTAGGCAATTTGTGAAATTCCGGGAACAACAAGTCATTTGCATGTGGTGATTTTATGGTCACCCACGACTCTCGTCAAATCGAGACGAACGAAATTAGTGTCTTGTCTTTACTTTCCTTTTATCTCCAATAAAAGATAAGTAAAGAGGGGCAACTGTCATACCCTAATTTCGTCCGGGGACCTTTGCTTGATGACATGCGACCTTTCTTTGGTCCTTGTGAGGTGCTTGGCACCCATCATTAGGCAATTTGTGAAATTCCAGGACATGCCGGAAAACCAAAAAATATTGATGCACAATCCGTAAGTTTCCGTGACACACCGGAAATCAAATGGAAGCATCGTTGCATAATTAAGTGAGATTCCGTAACATTCCGTAAGTCAAAAAGGGGATGATTATGTAATCTGCAAGGTTTCGTAACATTACGGAAAGAAAACAAGTATCGTTACGAGATTCGTAAGTTTCCGTAACTTTACGAAAAAAGAATCACCAAAAAAGGTAAGGGGGGTGAACTTATCAAGATAGGGGTGTAAATAGCAATTCAAATCTAGGCCCTTCCAGAACATTTTGGAAGTTGGGTTGCTTAAGGAGGAAGCAACTGGGCGGCAAGCTCCTCCACGTTTTTGAAAAATGGTTTTCGGGGCTTCCGCGGCTTCCGTAATACTTCCGTAAAATTTCCGAAAACCTTGGGTAAGCATATTCCACTTAACATTGGTGAAAGGGAAGAGAAAAAAGATGAAAATCAAATTCGAAAACAGTTCTGTAAGGCTTCCGTAACTTTTCCGTAAAATACGAAAAGGGGGGTGAACTTAGTAATTCGGGTGCGCTTAGAAATCTTCTTCATTAAGTCTTTGGGCGGCAAGCACCTCCTTTTTTTTCTATAAATAGGGGAGGGGGGAGCTGTTTCAAAATGTTGAAGACCCCTTTGGGTATGCGTTTCGGCTATTTTGGGCAAAAACACGTTTTCGTGAAGAAAAATCAAGTCGAAGTACTTCTGTAACGCTTCCGTAAGCGATTCTGTGGAAATTCTTCATCGTTCTTCGTCGTTCTTCACCGTTCTTCATCCGTTCTTCGTTCTTCAACGGGTAAGTTTTCGAATTCGAGACTTTCAATTCATTTCTTGTTTTGTGTACTTTCACTTTAATTTCTTTTACTTTCAGTTTTCTTTTCTTCCGTTTTTAACGTGCTTTAACCATTTATTTAAGCCGTTTTCTCGTCTAATAAATGATAAAATGAATTTCAACCGATCATTTGTGTTGTAATCTCGTTTAATCACTGTTAAAACGAAATCTAACCGATCGTTCACGCTATAACCTCGGTTAAACCAAAAAAAGTAAAATAATAATAAAATAATCAAAATATCTTGAAAAATAATAATAAAATAATCAAAATATCTTTGAATAAAATAAAAAAAAATCAATCGGACGTTTTTCTTTGGAAGTTTCCTTGAATGAATTGATTAATAACCAAAGTGAAACTAAGACTAAAATCAACTCACAAATCAAGTTTTTTTTCCGAAAAATCACTAAAAACCGTTTTAAGGTCCAACGCCTTAAATGGTCCTCTTTGCTTTTATCGGTTAACATGGACCGTTCAAAAGCATAAAATCAACATGTGACTTTACCGCTTTTGCAAGAACTACGTAGGTCTGATTTCCTCATTGCAATTGAGGATACGTAGGAGCAAAAGCCCCGCTTTTGTCGACCACCCCAAGAGATCGTTAATGGTCCAAATGCCTTAACGTTTCTCTCCTTTCAAAAACAAGAGATCGTTAATGGTCCAATGCCTTAACGTTTCTCTCCTTTCAAAATCAAAAGACCGTTTAATGGTCCAACACCTTAAATGACCTTTTGTTCAAATAAAAAACATATTTTGCAAAAAAGACAAAAAACAAACATAAACCAAACACTTTGTTCCGAAAGAACTACGTAGGTCTGATTTCCTCATCGCAAATTGAGGAATACGTAGGAGCAAAGGGAAACACCCTTGTCGACCACAAAAAGAGAAAAAATATAAAAAGGGTATAAAGGATATAAGGACATAAAAGGGAACGTAAAAATCAAAGTCATGTTTGCACATTCGATTAAAGGCTGCCATCCCTTGTGACGGACGTGTGGGGTGCTAATACCTTCCCCGCGCGTAAATACAACTCCCGAACCTTTCACTTAAAAGTTCGTAGATCGCGTCTTTTCCGATTTTTCCGACGTTTTCCTCAAATAAACGTTGGTGGCGACTCCGCGCGTATTCCTTTCGTGGAACACGCATCCCGCGAGTCACGCGTCGCCCTCCCGCCGAAGGGTAGGTTGCGACAATTAGTAAAACTGTTTTCATCAAAAGTGTAGCCGCAGGATTAAACCTTCTATTTGTATGTTGCTGCCATTCGTTGTGTCTTTACCTTTTTCGGTTTCCTTTGCACTGAAACACTAAAAACATGTGTCAACTTTGTCTGATTTCGTTTTCATACACACTAATGTTTCTATTATGTTTTTTTTACCCACGTCTGTGGGTAGTCCGCTTTCGACTTTATACGAAAAACTGGATAGCTCAATACTGCCACCACCTGTAACAGATAACTAAAATTTATTTTTGCTGAATTAAATTAAAATTTATTTAGGATCAGAAATAAATACTATTATTTATAGAGATAACAAAATTATTTAACATCACAACAAATTATTTGTATAGACTGAAACATTTTTTAAAACAAAGACTAAAACATAGTTTTTTTATGAGTCTAAATTATCTTTTATAATAAAAATATTATTTTCATATGCTCACTAAACATTTTTACAAAATTATTTTTAAAATTTAGTCCCTCTTCACAATTAAATACATCTAAAATAATTTCTTTCCAGAAAAACAAAATATTTTTATTTATTTCCCATGTTTCTTTTATATAATTTAAATCAATTTTAAAATATTTTCAACACAATCAAGTCTTCATGCAAATTATCTTTATGTTATATACAAACAACATGCTGACAGATAGTATTTATGTCACTTACAGTAAAAATATACAAACAGCACTCTGACAAATGTTATTTATTCACTTACAATCTAATGATACAAACAGTTCTTTGACAAATAGTATTTATGTCACTTATAGGAAAATACTGACCCGTGCATCGCACGGGCTCTCCATTAGTTTCCTATCAAATCAAAGATTACATGCGTGATCATGGATCAATAGGACTTTTCTTGGGAATGGTTTTTTTTGTGCGAACTTTGGCTTTGAGTGTTCCTGGCCTTTTCCTTTTCTGGTTTTTTTTAGTGTGAGGTGAACAAGCCACCAACACACAGGATCTTGGTTGGCAATCAAAGGGAGAGGACCACTTTAGGTCGTGATTTCCTTTCTTTTTGTGTTTACTTGGTGACAATTCTGTATTGTTCAGATGTTGTCTGGTCCAAAGACCTTTCAGCATATTTCTTCTGATCCTTGATCGGGAATTTTCTTTCTTTTGTGTTTTTGCTTTCTCCCACTCTTTGATTGGGAATTTTCTCTTTTTGCTTTCTTCCGATTCTTTGATCGGGAACCTTCTTTTCTTTGTTTTCTTCCGTGGGAAAGGTTTATGGTAAGTTGGGATTTTGGCTCAAGGCTTCAGGGAAAAGGGGATGTCCCACATTATTTCCATGATACACATGCAACAATGATGATTTGGAAATTTTATGCAAAACTAGTCATACATGCACCTATGTGGACACTCAAGCATCAAATTTTTATGGTCATGTGATACTAGGGCTCAGGATTCATTTTCTCTATTTTAGTCAACCCAACGTTTCCAAAATATGTTCTTTTATCAATTCATGCATTCATCCGAGTCTATTTTGGGTGTTCGGGAAAATTTTCACAGCATTCACCCTTCAGGTGTATTACACACATTTTCTTTCAAAAACTGGTTATGATCAGTGAATTTTTTTTCAAAGAAAAGCTGAAAGTTATCTCTTTCCAAAATATATTTGTTTTTTTTTTCATGAGGTATTTTGCTACCTAAACATATGTATATTTTTGTGAGGTATTTTTGCTATGCATATCCAAGGTATCTTGCTACCTAAACATACACACACACACACACACACACAGATATATATATATATATATATATATATATATATATATATATATATATATATATATATATATTGTGAGGTATTTTTGGTATATACATGCATATCCAAGGTATCTTGCTACCTAAACATACATATATTTTGTGAGGTATGACTACCTTCCGAGCTTGTGCTTGTTTTTTTTAAATTCCTAGGATCATGAGCAACTAGGTGTGTCCTACTATAAAAAGTGATCAAATAACAAGCATAGATTCAAAAGGTACTAGGTTGCCTCCTAGTAGCGCTTCTTTAGTGTCTTGAGCTGGACGCGTGATGACTTGTCGGTCACAGACCTAGTACTTTTGCTTACCTTTGGCTTTGGACTTGGTCGCCTACTGATCGGCCATGTGTTATAGGCAACGTTCTAACCTTTTTGTGGATGAGCTGAGGTGAACTCTAGAGGTGGCGGCGGTGCGTTTATTGCCCGCTGCTGACCATCCCTAGGCTACTGTGGTGTCTCACCCTGCGCCTGCCTGGGGGGCGTAGTACTTCATGATGATAGCTCGGTTAGTAGGGGGCCTGATGACCTTGCTGGGGGCGACAGACACTCTGTAAAACTGATAAAGGCCCGTAATCAGAGCTGGAAACCCCAAGACCCTGTTGGACTTCTTTGGGTCCACTGGGTGTCTTGCGGGCGCGATCCCTACAAACAATAGATGACATCAGAAATCAGTTGAGAGAAGTGCATACTTACCTATGTCACGATGGCATAACCTTGTTGGGGGAAACGGGCACCCTGTAGGACTGACAGAGGCCCATAACCAGAGCTGGAAACCCCAGGGCCCTGTTGGACTCCTCCGGGTCCACTGGGTGCTTGTGGTCATGATCCCTACAAATAGTAGATGACATTAGAAATCAGTTGAACCATATGCATACTTACCTATGTCGGGACGACACAGACCAACTGATACTTCTGTAGGGGGAGATCGACATTACGGTCACTGGGTAGAATGTTGCTAAGCAACGTCATCTATATCTGTGTAAGAGTGGTCAAGTTGGTGCGCATGATCCACACTCGTCTCTTTGCAGTGGCACAGGTGAAATCTTGCCTCGGTATGCATAGTAGCTGCGTGATAGCCTCCCTCTCTGGTTGTATTCGCACAGGTTGCACCCTCCAATATCAGGGGGTGGCCCAGGAACTAATAAAAGAAAACTACTGGCCCCTTAACCGGGAGTACAAGTCTCGGTTAAGCATTTAAGGGCAGAGGACCTTAAATTCTCTTAAGGTGTAGATGTGGAGCCCTCTGAAAGTGAGGACGTGTAGCCCTCTAAAGGAGAGGGAGTGTGCAGCCCTCCGAAGGAGAAGACGTGTCGCCCTCTAAAGGCGAGGGCGTGTAGCCCTCTGAAAAGGGGGACATGTAGTCCTCTGAAGGTGAGGACGTGAAGTCCTCTGAAGGCGAGGGCGTGTAGTCCTCTGATGGTGAGGACGTATAGTCCTCTGATGGTGAGGACGTGTAGTCCTCTATAGGCGAGGGCGTGTAGCCCACTAAAGGCGAGGGCGTGTAGCCCTCCGACGGTGAGGACGTCTAGTCCTCGGAAGGTGAAGGCGTGTAGCCCTACAAAGGCGAGGGCGTGTAGTCCTTTGAAGGTGAGGACGTGTAGTCCTTTGAAGGTGAGAACGTGTAGTCCTTTGAAGGTGAGGACGTGTAGTCCTCTGAAGGTGAGGACATGTAGCCCTCTGATGGAGAGGACGTGTAGTCCTCTAAAGGTGAGGACGTGTAGTCCTCTGATGGCGAGGACGTGTAGTCCTATAAAGGCAAGGGTGTGTAGCCCTCTGAAGGCGAGGACGTGTAGTCCTCTGAAGGCGAGGACATGTAGTCCTCTGAAGGTGAGGATGTATAGTCCTCTGAAGGTGAGGACGTGTAGTCCTCTGACGGTGAGGGCGTGTAGCCCTACGAAGGCGTGGACATGTAGTCCTCTAAAGGTGAGGGCATGCAGACCTCTAAAGGAGAGGGCGTGTCGCCCTCTAAAGGCGAGGACATGTAGTCCTCTGAAGGCGTGCAGCCCTCTGATGGCGAGGACTTGTAATCCTCTGATGGCGAGGACATGTAGTACTCTGAAGGTGAGGACGTGCAGCCCTACAAAGGCGAGGGCGTGTAGCCCTCTAAAGGTGAAGACGTGAAGTCCTCTGAAGGCGAGGGCGTGTAGCCCTCTGAAGGTGAGGACGTGAAGTCCTCTAAAGGCGAGGACATGTAGTCCTCTGAAGGAAAAGGCGTGTAGCCCTCTTAAGGCGAGGACGTGTAGTCCTCTGATGGTGAGGGCGTGTATCCCTCTGAAGGCGAGGACGTGTAGTCTTCTAAAGGCGAGGACGTGTAGTCCTCTGAAGGCGTGCAACCCTCTGATGGCGAGGACTTGTAATCCTCTGATGGCGAGGACATGTAGTCCTTTGAAGGTGAGGGCGTGCAGCCCCCTAATGGAGGTGAGGACGTGTAGCTCTCTAAAGGCGAGGACGTGTAGTCTTCTAAAGGCGAGGACGTGTTGTCCTCTGAAGGCGTGCAACCCTCTGATGGCGAGGACTTGTAATCCTCTGATGGCGAGGACATGTAGTCCTTTGAAGGTGAGGGCGTGCTGCCCCCTAATGGCGGTGAGGACGTGTAGTCCTCTGAAGGTGAGGACGTGCAGTCCTCTGAAGGTGAGGACGTGCAATCCTTTGAAGGTGAGGACGTGCAGTCCTCTGAAGGTGATGGTACTAGTACCCAAGGGTCCACCCTTATGAGATAGCAAGAGATTGACTCATTGAGAGGGCCGATCATCCCAAATTCAAAAGATTGGACATTAGATGTAGGAAATCTATGCAGTTAACATGATTTTTAGGGATGCAGATGCATGCAACCTTTGTCATGAAATTTGGTAAATGCGGACTTCATATGAAATAGTGCAATGCAATGGAAAGTTGTACAATGTTCATGACATTCTTTCCCTATTTTGTGATTTTGATTTTGATTTAATTTTTTTTTGGAAAACACAGATTGACTGTCCTTTTGAAAGATGCGATAATTCATGCAACCTTATCCTATCTTTTGCAAATCTCTCTGGGAACTCCCTCAGAGTGTGTGTTCCGTTTGATTTAGTCACTTGACCATTTTGGAGTGATGACAATGGAGTCGTTTGACGTTTAATCAATCCATTGAAATTCCAGGGTTTGTCCCCCCCCCCCACTTTTTTTGTTTAAAAGCATCAATGGGTGAGAACTTTTGATCTGCCCCTTGGTTCGCTTGAGGCTCATGCACGGTGCCCCTCATTACCCCAGTGTAGGACTTTGAGGTACCAATCGTTGTCTTTCGTCTAGGAACCTATTGGGTGAGAACTTCTAATCTGCCTTAGGTTCACTTAAGGTTTATGCATGGTGCCTTTCATTGCCCCAGTGTAAGGCTTTGAGTTACCAATCGTTGTCTTGTTTTCACAACCTTGTAGGAAGGAAGAATGAAAGAAGCGACTGATTCTCAAAAAGGACTTTCAAGGACGAGAAACAGTTGAAGGATTTTTCAATTGACGGATTAAGTCAAATGACTCCTATTCTTGATAACTCACTTCTCTCTCAAAAGACAAACTTTCAGGAATGATAAAATGAGCTCACATGAATGTCTATATTTTTACTTGAAAACACAGTCAATCAAATGCTTTTTCCTTTTTCTTTTGAACTTTTTTTTCACTTTACTCGTCATTTTACGACACCCTCACCAAATGTGTAGCACGAGTAATTTCTGATTGAAAGGTCTTGGAAGTCCAAACTCAGGAGCGCAGGTCGCTTGAGCAAACAAACCAATGGCTTGCACCCATATTCCAGTGGAATCAAAGATGTAATTACGAAAGGATGAGGGACAAAAATGTCAAATTTATCCATTTTATTTAGCATTGTAATTGTGGTTTACAATAATGGCATAAACTTGAAAATCCTAATGAGTCATTAGAGACATCTAACAACAACCTTCAAATTGCCCCATGTGTAGTGTCGCTTGTCAATGTTAGGATTCACAAGCGATTCTCCTCAAATTTCAGCCAGCCCGCATCAATTAGACTTTGCACCTTACGCTTCAGGGCCCTACAATGCTCAATGGAATGCCCTGGGGCTCCTCCATGATAAGCGCATGTTGCGTTCGAGTCGTATCCTCGGAGAAATGGACGTTGATGAACCTTGGCTGGGATTATGGCTACCATTGAATTAATAAGTAGATAAGGGATCAAGTTAGCATATGACACCGGAATTTGGGGTGAATCCTATAGGCTTTTTGCTGCAAAATTCCTTTTTGGTTTTCGCTAAGGGTGGTGTTTAGGCATTGGTTGTGTGGTAGGTGGGTTTTGTGGTTGATTTAGGGATGGCCTTTGTGGATAACTGGGTGGTGGGTAAGGAGAAGGGTTGTTATTGGTTGAGTAATGACATTGTTGGGCTGGTGGGAAGTTTGGCCATGTAGGAATGACAGTTGCGGCATGGGTTTCTCCTTCATTCTCACCCTCTTCATTTGCCCCAGTTTTCTCATTCGTCAAAGCAGGATGATCAAATTTGCCTCTTTTCAGACCCGCTTCGATCCTTTCCCCGGCAAAGACCAAATCAGCAAAGCTTGAAGGTGTGTAGTCCACCATCTTTTCATAGTAGAATACTGGTAATGTGTCTACCATCACGATTATCATCTCCCTTTCCATCATTGGGGGTGCCACTTGGGCTGCCAGATCTCTCCACATTTGGGTGTATTCTTTGAAAGATTTGTGCTCCCTTTTTGAACATGTTCTGTAGTTGCATCCTATCCGAAGCCATATCAGAATTGTACCGATATTGCCTAACGAAGGCAACCATTAGGTCCTTTCCAAGAATGGACTCGGGAAGGTTCCAAGTTAGTGTACCAGGTAACAACTACCCCAGTAAGACTTTCTTGGAAGAAATGTATCAACAATTTCTCATCTTTTGCGTATGTCCCCATCTTTCGACAATACATCTTTAGATGGTTCTTGGGGCAAGTAGTCCCCTTGTACTTGTCAAAGTCTGGCACCTTGAACTTGGGAGGGGTGATGATATTGGGTACTAGGAACAACTCTTCTAGGTTAGCAAAGGCATAATCTTCGCCTCCTTCAATGGCCCTGAGCCTTTCCTCTAGCTGATCCAACTTTCCCATTTCTGCCATAGCATGAGGGTTTTTACTCGCTGTGGAATGCAAGAGGTGTGGTTATGGATGATATTGAGGGCCCTCCAAAGTGTTTTGCAGGGGTATATCACCAACTACTTGCCCTTCAGTGGCATATCCGATGCAAGGCTTGAAGTCGACTAGATTGTGGTGGGGCATTTCATGTGTCTCCCCCATGGGTCAAGAGACATGTGCATGATCAGATTTGAGGTTGTTGGCTCTCAATGAGTATAGGAGTGGAGTTATTGACATTCTCATTGGGAGTGTACACCACATTGGGTGGCGTATAGTTGGGAGGCAAGCCATGTGGCGGGAAGGCGTGCTCGTTTTGAATTTGCACATCATGGGGCCGTCTGTACATCCCAAATCTTTGCCTACCATATTTGAGATTGGATGATTCATTTGGTTGAGATCAGATGGGGGCATCGGGTTCACCTTAGCAACAGCGCTGGTAGCGGGAATTGCAATCGTATTGGCTTCCATTATCTTCTTCATGCTCATCATGGCCTCCATCATTGTGGCCATATGCTCTTTCATGGCCTCCATGTCGGCCTTCATCTGCTCTTGCACCTCCTCCACTTCACCCATTACTCTAGCTCTAGCACGGGTTCGGTAAGGGCACCGTAAAGCGTGTTCTTTTCTTTTTGATAACAATGATTAAGTTCATTTTTTTTCAAGGAAAGAATGCAATAAGCAATGCAACCAATGAAAAGCATGGATGTATGTGAATGATGCACGGTTGAAGTATTGCGAATTTTTTATGCAGGACATGGGGTTGAATCAATTTAGATTTTCAACATGGTCCATGTCATCTTTGTCAAGGTGAAACTGGAAGAAACAAGGACATCAACAATCCTAAATGTGTTTGGAAGTAGACGAAGCAGCGATGTAACTCGATTCATCTTTTGCCCTAATTTGCAAGTTGGTTACTTCCATTCTTGACCTTGACTTGATGAAATTTTTTGTAAAAGCATGACCTTGGTTCAACCCCACAACCCAAGAAAGGGCAATTTTGATCGCCAATACTCGACAACATTTCATAGAGATGAAAGACTCGGGAATATATATGCTATGCATGGAAAGTGTAATTATGAGATTGAGATGCCCAAAGAGACATTATTTCCTAGTTAACCACGCATTAGGTACCATGCTCAATCATTTTGTTTTGTTATATTTTTTTTCTTAGAAATGGGTTTATGATCCCAACATGGTTGGCTCATGGTACCTAACACATGCAACTAAGAATGTAGTATGAATTTTCACGCCTCCCCTTTTTGTTTTCATTTTGCAGAGGAAAATGCAAGGATCATGCATGAGCAAACATGAAAACAAAAGGTATGCAGTTTGTAGAACAAAAAGTATGTTGAACGCATATGCATGATGATGCAATGACTCATGCAAAATGTGATGCTGGAATATGATAACGGACAAATGCAGGAACGATATGTTCATTATAATGCCATGAAGAGATGTTTATGTGGTGCATGATATGAATGCATTTACGGACACGAGAGCCCGGAAAATTATCTCTTCTTACTTGCGCATTTGGGGGCGCAGTGCCCCATGTGTGCAGTTAAGAAGGTGATATGGACCTTTTGGCTTCCCGTGACAAAAGACGAGACCAACATACAATGCATGCATGATGACATGATGCAGACGCGCAAAAGCGTAACACAGGGATGTACACAGTATGGCAATATCCACAAATAATCATACAGCAAAGGCGTACATGACATTTAGGCTATATGCATGGCAGTGTTTAAAAGGGCACGCAACGTGTTTGCTCCGTGCCCCTATTTTAGGGACCTACATGGGAGGAAACTAAAAGGGCTTTTAGTGATAATTCCCAAGGTGGTCATATCTCTCTCAATGGTCTCTAGAGGTATCATCCATTTCAAAGAACATATTGCGGCAGTAGGGACTACTAGCAACAATATGTTATCAAAGAGAAAAACTCTAGATGAGGGTTCACTGTAATCAAGCAAGTCAGAGACCTAGCATGACCACAGATTCACCTCCACTCCTTATGTTCCCACAAACCCGGGTATAGGGCCCTTTTTCAACTCACCGTGTCTGCAAATAGTGTTGGTGTTTGTGTGTATCAAATGAATAAACATTTACCTCATGCATACATTTTAAAACATGCTAAAAGCATCAAAAGAGTTTATATACACAAGAACATAAGAAAAAAAAAGACAAAGAAAAAGAACAAAAAGGGAAGTCATAGTAAGGAAAGCACACTGATTGATTGGCCTAACTCTCTAACAATAATCCCCAGTGGAGTCGTCAACTGTCGCAACCTACCCTTCGACGGGAGGGCGACGTGAGAGCTCACAGGTGCGTCTTCCAAGAAAGGAAAATGCGCGGAGTTGCCACCAACGTTTATTCGAGGAAAACATCAGAAAAACCAGAAAAGGCGTGGTCTACGAACTTTAAGCGTGAAAGGTTCGGGAGTTGTATTTACGCACGGGGAAGGTATTAGCACCCCACGCGTCCGTCCCAAGGGACGACAGCCTTTAATCAAGTGTGCAAACATGACTTCAATTTGTTTTATTTTCCCCTTTACGTTTTTTATGTCTTTTTACGCCTTTTTGTATTTTTTATCTTTTTGTGGTCGACAAGGGTTTTTCCCTTGCTCCTACGTATTCCTCAATTGTGATAAGGAAATCAGACCTACGTAGTTCTTTGAGAACTAAACGTTGGTTAAGTTGTTTTTATCCTTTTTTGCAAGATATATTTTGATTGAATAAAAGGTCATTTAAGGCGTTGGACCATTAAACGATCTTTTGATTTTTTTGAAAGTAGTGACAAAGTTATGCGTTAGCTTTAGGCTTTCAAAAAATCCACGTTTAACCAATAAAAGCGAAAAGGACCATTTCAAGGCGTTGGACCTTAAAAATGGTTTTTAGGTGATGACAAAAAGCTTGATCTTTGAATTGATTTTAGCCTTAGTTTCACTTTGGTTATTAGTCAATTGGATTATGAAAGAAAATCCCAAAGAAAAAACGTCTGATTGATTTTTTTTTATTATTTTATTTAAAGATATTTTTTTTATTATTATATTATTATTTTGCCTCTTTTTGGTTTTAAACGTGGTTACGGCGTGAAAGATCGGTCGGATTTTATTCTAATAGAAATTAAAAGATGTTACAACTCAAATGATAGGTGGAAATTTATTTTATTTTTGATTAGGCGAGAAAATGACTTAAATAAATGACTAAATCACGTCAAAAGGGGGTACGGAAAGTAAATGAAATAAAAATAAAAGCATGTGAAACAAGTGGGGACCACTAAGGGCACATAGAATGAATTGAAAGGTTCGATTTCGGGATCTTACCGGTTGAAGACCGAAGAACGACGAAGAACGAATGAAGAACGATGAAGAACGGTGGAAAACCTTCGCGAAATCGCCCACAGAAACATCTCAGAAGCGTTACGGAAGCACCTCGGCTTGGATTTTCTTCACGGAAACAATTTTTCTCACTAATTTTAAGTGATTCTCAGATACCAGAAGGGTTGAACGAATTTGTTCTGCCCTCCTTCCCCTATTTATAGGGGAAAAGAGGGAGGTGGTTGCCGCCCAGCTCGCCCAGGCGAGCTGGGTTGCTTCCACCAGAAGGCACTGCCTTCTGTTGGAACATCTTGGAAGGCCCAAGTTGGCCTGATTGCTATTTGACCACCCTGTTTACTAAATACACCCCCTCTACCATTTTTTGCTGATTCTTTTTCCGTAACGTTACGGAACTTTACGAATTATGTAACGATACTTGTTTTCTTTCCGTAATGTCACGAAACCTTACGGATTAGGCAATCGTCCCCTCTTTGGCTTCCGGAATATTACGAAACTTTACGGATTGTGCATTAACACTTCCTTTCAACTCCCGACATGTTGTGGAACTTCACGGATTGCCTAATGATGGGTGCCAAGTACCTCGAAGTGGTCAAGCGAAGGTCGCATCCCACCAAACAGATGGTCCCCGGACGAAATTAGGGTATGACACTAAGTTAGCGAGTTTCATTATATTCAAACTTACAATGTAAACACTTATTGAGTGATTAGAATATATTTTCTATCAAACACATATCGTTTGTGAAATCCATGAATGGCTTAGTGACAAAAAATATTTGGGTCTTAATCTTAGAGGGAGATTAAGTGTAGTGCTAGAAGTGGCCTAAAGAGTACTTGTTGTAGCCAGAAGTGGCATAGAGAATACTTGGTTGTAATCAAAGATTTGATTAGTGGAACCCTTCAAGGTTTGAAGGAGAACAGGACGTAACCCTTCAAAGGTTGTAATAGTTTTCGAAAGACTAAGTTCTTATCTATCACATTACCACACGCTCACAACGTTCAACATATAGATTTTAAATCAATCATTAACAAAGATCATTCCAAGTTGACTCCTTAACAGAATCAACCTTTCTTCAGTTAATGGTTTTGTAAAAATATCAACAAGTTGTTCATCAGTGGGTACAAACTATAAATCCATTGTACCATTTTGAACAGTATCTCTTGTAAAATGATGTTTAATTTCTATATGCTTTTCTCTGGAATGAAATGTTAGGTTTTTCAAAAGAATTATAGCAGCTCTATTATCACAGTAGATAGGAATTTTACTCTCATAGACGTTGTAGTCTACAAGCTAGTTCTTTATCCATAGGAGTTAAGCGCAACAGCTTGTTGCCCACATGTATTTTGCTTCAACAATGGATAATGCATTTGAGCCCTACTTCTTTCATATCCATGTAACTAAGTTGCCTCCTATCAAGTGACAACTTCCACTTGTACTTTTTCTTTCAACTTTATCACCAAGATAGTCCACATCGCAATAGCTCGTGAGTCTGAAACTTTCTCTTCTTTTGAACAAAAGACCAAGATTAGGAGTTCTAATTAAATATCTAGATATACATTTAACTGCAAACATTGAACATTAAACAACGTAAGATGGAGTAAGATAGAGCAGAGATCCAATCATTGCTATGTACTGGGTCCCGTCCAAGATGTGTAGTGGAATGCATAAGAGTCTTTATCTCTTTTGCATCACTCATGTTGAACATTTTTAATATTTCTTTCACATACTTGGTCTAATGAATATAAGTGCCTTGTGGTGTTTTTCTTTATTTGCATTCCAAGAAAGAACTTCAGCTCTCCCATCATGCTCATTTTGAACTCAGTCTGCATTAAGTTAGTGAAATCTTCATAGAGCATTTCATTAGTAGCACCAAAGATGATATCGTCTAGATACACTTGTACTAATATAAATTGAGACTCATAATTCTTATGGAAAAGAGTTGTGTCAACCTTTCCCCATTCAAAACTATTTTCTAAAAGAAATGAACTTAGTTTTTCATACCAAGCTCTAGGAGCTTGTTATGCAAAGGTTTCTATATGGTCTATACCTTTCTGTTGTGAGTAACCTTTAGCAACTAATCTTGCCTTGTTTCTCACAACCTTACCATATTTGTCCAGTTTGTTGCGGAATACCCATTTTGCTCCAGTTGCCTTCTTACCTTTTGGTAGTTCAATGAGCTTCCAGACATCATTCTTTTGAAATTGGTCGAGCTATTCTTGCATCACTTTCACCTAGTTGTTGTTTTGCATTGCCTCGTCAATGTGTTTAGGCTCCATCTCAGAGATCAATGTAGTGTGTCCTTGTGTTTTTAATGACAATCTAGTTTGAACATGATTTGTTGGATCACCTATGATTTCACTTTCAAGATGGTTCCTTCTCATAAAGGCATCCAGTGGGTTCTTTGACTTCAGCTTAAGCTTATTATTGAGTGGACGCTACTATCTCTTATTCCTGTCTTAATGAGCCAATGGCTACGGAGCTATCGTCCAATTGTAAATCTGCAAAAGACTCATCTAGCTCTAATAATTCTTTATCAGGCTTATTTTTGTCAAATCTTATATGGATAGCTTCTTCAACAACTAAGGTTATTGAGTTGTACACTCTAAATGCCTTTGAAGTTTCAAAGTATCAAAGAAATATTCCATAGTCACTTTTCGAGTCAAATTTTCCCAGACTATCATTTGTGTTAAGAATGAAACACTTGCACCCAAAAGGATGAAAATATGATATGTTGGGTTTTCTTCCCTTCCACAATTCATAAGGAGTCTTTTTCAAGATGGGTCTTATATAAATTATGTTTTGAAGATAGCATATAAGTTCTTAGGGGTTAAGTTATCAGTTGGCATGGTTCTAGCCATCTCTTGGAGAGATTTGTTCTTTCTTTCAACTACTCCATTTTGTAGCGGAGTTCTTGGTGTTGAAAAATTGAGAAGAATTTCATTTTCCTCACAAAACAGTTGGAACCTTTCATTTTCAAACTCACCCCCATGGTCACTTCTGATTGAAGTAATGCATACTCCTTTTTTTGTTTTGAACTCATTTACATAACTTAAAGAAGACATCAAAAGAATCATCCTTGTTGTTTAGGAACATAACCCATGTTCATCTAGAGTAATCGTCTACTATGATAAGTCCATACCTCTTACCACTGGTGCACACAGTTCTGGTAAGACCAAACAAATCAATATGTAATAGTTGGAGAGGTCTAGAGGTGGAAACAATATTTTTATTGGTAAAAGAGTTTTTAATTTGTTTTCCCTTTTGACGCACCTCACAAAATAAATCATCTTTATATGACATACTTGGTAAACCTCTTACGATGTTGTTTTTATGCAGTTTGGAGATTAACCCTAACTTGCATGGTCAAGTTTTCTGTGCCATAACCAATTATTTTCTTTTGATAGTAAGCATGACACCTTTTGATTTGAGAGTTCCTTCAGTCTTATCTTGTAGAGGTTTCATTTTCTCTTTGAAGGGAATAAGGGAGACTCAACCTCACACAAGACGACACACTCATCCTAGTTGAAGGATACACCATATCCACTGTCACATAATGACTTATGCTCAGTAGATTATGTTTAAGACATTCAGCAAACAAAACGTTATCCATAGAGGGATACGGGTGAATACCAATCTTAGCATATTGGTTATTCTGCCTTTTTTATTCCCTCCGAAAGTGACTGTTCCACCACAATAGGGAGTAAGGCATTGGAACATAAAATTTTCTCTTGTCACATGTCGTGGGCATCCACAGTTCAGGCACCATGATAGACGTCTATTTCCTACTATCAAGGATATCTATAGCAGAAAAAATTCTTTTCTTAGGTACCCAAATCTTTTTGGGTCCTTTTGTGTTAGTCATGAAGGGGTTCAGTGAACTCTTCTTAAGACGATCCTTGCATTTGGATGTCATGTGTCTAGTTTTTCCACAGAAATAACATACAATTGTATCTTCATCATGAACATATACCATCCCTCGTATCCATGTCCAGATTTGTCAATAGAACTTTTGTAGTATCCTAACAACTTGTGAAGATTGTCTGCTCCATTGACAAACTTGGATAATGTAGTCTTTAAGGTTCTTATTTCCTCAAGAATTTTTACAATATCTTGATGTTGACCTTTAAGATTTTATGCTTCAAAAGCTTATCTTTCAAAAAACTTGAAGATTTCTTGTGTTCTTCACATTTCACCCAAAGATTATGTTTACTCACTTTGATTTCATAATAATTTGTGTGCTTGTGCACACTCTCTCCAAATATCATATCTTTCTTTCTTCCTTTTGATGATTGTGAGTTCATTAAGCTCCTTTAGAATCTTTTGAAGATCTTTCAGTTTGTTTTCCAACTCCTGAAAGTTCTTAAGAAGGGTATCTTTCTCATTGGCTTTTGTCTCTATCTCAATGTGTAACTTGGACTCTTTCTCTTTAATAGTTTCACAATCTTTACATGTGATGTAATACTCCCTAGGAAGGGACCAGTCACCAGAGCCATAAGTAAGAGGCTCCAAGAGGATTGGCCTAGAGCTGCTAAAGAAGGCACTAGGGTTCTTATGAAACTCAGGGTAGATTTTTGAGCCCATGGGCCAATGTTGGGTCCACTTTTCTTTGCAAATATTAGAATAGGTTTTCCTTCTTTTGGACCTTGTATTTTGGCCATTTTAGGTTTGTAGGGTACCCTACAAATTTAGGGCACCCTACCCTACAAGTTAAGGATACCCTAGTAGTATATGGTTTTAGCCTTGTATTTCAGGGCATTTTAAGTATTCTTTGTAGTAGGGACTTTTTTTGTATTTTCATGTATTTTGGCATGGGGGTGAGCTTAGTTATTGGAAGGGTGTGTGTAGCTAAGATTCATCAGGGCTTGCGCCTCCCCAAGCCAGATGAATGTTAGCCACCTCCTTACCCAAGAAGCCAAGTCCATTTTGGCAAGGGAGTGAGCTTAGCTATAAGAGGGGTGTCAGTAGCTAACCTCTAGCTTCTCAAGGAAGCTTTCTTCCTTGCTTCTCAATGAAGTTTCCCATGTGCTAGAGTCACACCTCCCATGCTTGTGGCATCTAAAGGGAATATGCTAAGATTCCTTTGACATATTCTTGGAATATTTCTTTTAGATTCACATGAAATTAAGTGAATTTCATTTAGTTAGTGACCTAGGCTATAAATAGAAACATGTGTAACACTTGTCACAACTTTGAAGAATAAGAAATTTGTGAGACACACTTCAAAGTTCAACTTCTCTCCCTATTCTCCTTCAATTTCCATGTCACTCTCTCTCATTTTGTTCCTCCATTGAAGCTTCCTCTCTAAGCTTCTTATCCAAGGCACTTTCTTGGTGGTGAAGCTTCTCCTTCCATGGCTTATTCTCTAGTGGATGGCACCTCCTATCACCTCTTCTCCTTTATCTTTCGCTACAACTCCATGGCTGAAAATCACCATTGAAGGACCTTATTGAAGCTCAAAGATCCAGCCTCCATAGAAGCTTCTCAAGCAAGCTTCCATCAAGTGGTATCAGAGTACAAGAGCTTCAAGTAGGTGCTCCTTAAAATTCCATTAATTTTCAGCTTTACCTTCTCCTCCATTGTTGTTTCTTCATTTTTTTCTCCATGCATCTCAGATCAAGGCCGTACCCGAATCAAATAAACATTAAAATGTAGTAACTAGGAAGTGATCCTAGGTCGTTTCCCAACGAGCAATGATAAACCAAATGTTCATAATAGATAGTAGGAAATAGTAACAAATTGGGGAGGGGGGGTTGTTTGCTTTTGTAAATTAAATAGCGAGTAAAATTCAATTAGAAAAATATCAGAATTAAAATATATTGCTTCCCCTTGATTCACAACCAAGTCTCTTATCCTAGGTTGCGAGAATTTATCCTTTATCAGTTTAACCACTTAATCCAACCCTAAATTAAATTACTAAGCGAAATTTAACATAAGGCATTCATTATGTGATTAAGCAACACATACACCAATTACTCATAAACGATCATTAAGCATGAACATAAATTAAGCGCAGAGACAATTAATCAAGCACTAAGCATGCATGAATTAATAGCAAAAAATTCAGAGTAATTAGTGAAGAGGAAAAATTGAACAGAATTTAACAATAATAATAGAACCTCAAAGAGAACTGCACTTGATCCTTAAGAGAAAGCAACGCTGGGGACTTAGCCTTCCATTAATCAATAGATAACAAACTTATAAATTGAAGAACGAAATTTTATTGCTACTGGAATTGCAAAACGAAAAAAATGTCTCAAAGAAAAAGCCTAAAACTAGAAAACGAAAATCGGGGAGAGAGAAGAGAGGACTAAACTAGAACCTTGGTGCTGTTATATAGTTTTTCAGCCCCAAAGCTTACAAATCTGTTTTAAATCCAAGCCCATAAGTAAAATCAAATCAAATCTAGATAAGATAAGATAAGATCTAGATGAAATAATATCTAGATGAGATCAAATCTAAATAATATCTAGATAAGATAAGATCTAATTTTGTAGAATAAATTAGTCTGCCCTCTTCAAGTCCAAGCCCAATTCTGGATTCTAGCCCAATGCTTCATTAATTCCTGAAATTAGATTAAAAACATCAAATTAGCTTAATGGACCCAAATAATAAAACTGCCTAATTAATTTGACAATTAATATTAATCAGTACTTAAAATGGTGCAAAAAAGGTTCAGAAATAGGAGAAAATAATGGCACATCAAAACCCCCCATACTTAGCCTTTTGCACTCCTGGGCAAAATGAAATAAAGAACAAAATGCAAGGATATCAAAGAGAGACAAACAAAAACATTTACATATTTCTCAATGAACATCAAGGAATGAAAGGAATGGGTAACATCTAACATGAAGAGATCCAAAGAGTCAAGACATTCGTGAAAATCATCCAAGCAACCCAATCATGGCAAAATAGTTAATCAGCTCAATAATGACAATTGATAAAGCATCACAAGATATACACTCTATCTCTCAAGTGTCTAGGCTACTGTTTACTCTCGAAGCACCCATGAAAACAAACACCACATAGACTTGGCAAGATTCTAAAATTGACAATCAACCCATAAACACAAGCACATGAGGATCAAAAGTTTTTTTAAGGTTGTAATGGGGCCAAGGACAAGGTAGAGAAAAATATGGAATAAGTAGCTAAATCCCAAAGGAATAGAGGAGCAATGGGGAATAAGTGGAAATTAAGCACAAGTAGTAAACCCAAACCCTCTAATATCAACAAAATCAACCAAGGCTCCCAAATCAAGTCCTCATAACAAGACCTCATTTATTCAACTTCACTTTTTTTTTGAATAGTACGAATTTGTAGAGTTTGCAGAAACTGAATATTTTTTTTCTTTTTTTTCAATTTTTTTTTTTCAATTTTTTTAACAGTACGAATTTGAAGATTAAAGCAAGAACTAGGCAATATATATATATACATCAAGCATGGCCAAAATAAAACATTAAGCATGGCCAAAAATTATATCTTCCAATGAAATATACCCCCCCACACTTATTCCCAACTTATTCCCAAAACAATTCCTTAAGGGTAAGGTGATATCATGATTTTTCACTTAAGGCTTGTAATGAGCTTCAAAACAAAGAAAGGGGAACATAGGCTCAAAGGGGCTATCAAAGGAATTAATTCAAGGTAAGTCCATTTGTCTAGAAGCTTATAAGAACAAAATTGCCTAAATCATTTCCAAATATGCATGTGAATTAGGAAGCATCAACAAGAATCAAGCCAAGGCTATTGTGCAAGCAATCAATGGGGCAAAACACACCAAAAGATTATGATGATGGATGGCTCAAATTCTCACAAAGGTAAACTTATCACTTTCAAATTGAGCTTTCAAAACTATCATGACATGTAGAGGAAAAACAAGGATTTCAAATCCCAAAATGTCAAGAGACTTTTATTTTCAGAACAATTACCCATTACTTGAACTTATCCTATAATTCAAAGAAAAACATGCAAATTTAACACAACAAAACTAACAAAATTAAACTAGAACCCAACAAAACTAACAAAATTAAACTAATTTAACACAACTATCAAAACCAAAACCAAAGAACACTCCCCCCCCCCCCATACTTAAACAACACATTGTCCTCAATGTAGCACAATTAAAAGATTAAAAGCAATTAAACCATCAAATAGAATCGGACAAATGTAATAAAAGTAAAGAAGGAGATAGGAAAAGGAAAACTCCCTAAGTCATGGTGGAGGAAGAGTAGGGTGGAGTAAGGAAGTCTCTTCCACCACTACGTCCACTAAAGAAGGGTTTGTGAGGAATGGCTTGAGTCGGTGTCCATTGACCTTGAAGCTCTTGTGTGTGGAATCGCTTTTGATCTCAACTGTACCATAAGGAAAAGCATTAGTAACAACAAAAGGACCAATCCACTTAGACCTCAACTTACCACTCATGAGTCCAAGCTTAGAATTATACAATAACACTTTTTGCCCAACCATGAAGTCCTTCTTAATTATCATGCTATCATGGAACTTCTTGGTCTTTTCTTTGTAGAACTTGGCATTCTCATATGCTTCTAGGTGGATCTCATCTAACTCACTCAGTTGCAACTTTCTTTCCTCACCAGCTTGATCCATAGAGAAGTTGCAGGTCTTCACTGCCCAGTATGCTTTATGCTCAATCTCCACTGGAAGATGACATGCCTTTCCAAAGACAACCTGATAAGGAGACATTTCTATGGGTGCTTTGTAGGCTGTCCTATGTGCCCAAAGAGCATCATCTAGCCTGGTACTCCAATCTTTCCTGCTTGGCTGCACAATCTTCTCTAAAATTTTCTTAATCTCCCTGTTTGAAATTTCTGCCTGCCCATTGGTTTGGGGGTGGTATGGTGTGGATACCCTGTGGACAACCCCATACTTTTTAAGCAAGGCATGCATTGATTTGTTGCAAAAATGGGTTCCTTGATCACTAACGATTGCTTTAGGTACTCCAAACCTGCAAAACAGATTAGATCTGACAAAATCTGCAACAACCTTAGCATCATTAGTTCTAGTGGCCTTGGCTTCCACCCATTTTGAAACATAATCAACTACAAGGGCCCATGAAATATATGCCCCAGACATCAAACACCTCACAGAATAGCATAGGTTGATGAGGCATTTGTTGTCGCCATGTAAGTGTCCTTCCTGCTCTCTGACACTGCTCACAAGTGCTACAAATCTTCCACGCATCTTTAAAGATGATGGGCCAATAAAAGCCACAGTCAAGCACTTTGCGAGCTGTCCTTTGAACACCCAGATGACCTCCCGATGCGGAAGAATGACAGAACCGCAGGACTGAGTCCGTCTCATGATCTGGAATGCATCGTCTAATGACCTGATCACTGCACAATTTCCACAAGTAGGGGTCATCCCAAATAAAATGCTTAGCATCACTTTAAATTTTATCTTTTTGAGCCTTAGATGCTAAGGGAGGAAAAACAGAAGCAACTAAATAATTGACAATGTTAGCAAACCAGGGAGTAGAAAGAGAATCAGAAATACTATACAATATATATAAATGATCATCCGGGAAATCATCCCGAATGGGTGAGTCCTCATCAGACACATGTTCGATCCGACTCAAATGATCAGCAACTAAATTTTGTGCTCCGCTCCTATCACGGATCTCCAAGTCAAACTCTTGGAGCCAGAGCATCCATCGGATCAACCTAGGCTTTGAATTAGCCTTCTGCAATAAGTACTTTAAAGTTGCATGGTCAGTATAAACAATAATGCGAGTACCAAGCAAATAAGAACGAAATTTTTCAAGAACAAAAACTATGGCAAGTAGCTCTTTCTCAGTAGTAGTATAATTTGCTTGGGCAGCATCTAAAGTCCTAGAAGCATAATATATCACCCTAGGCAATTTATCAATTTTCTGAGCAAGGACAGCCCCAAATGCATGATTTGATGCATCACACATAAGCTCAAAAGGGGTTGTCCAGTTGGGTGCCTGGATGATGGGGGTGGTAGTCAGTGCTCTTTTTAGGCAATCAAAAGCCTCTTTGCATTTATCATTAAAGTCAAACTCCACCTCCTTTTGCAACAAGTTGGATAGTGGAACGGCTACTTTGCTAAAATCTCTTATAAAGTGCCTGTAGAATCATGCATGACCAAGAAAAGATCGCACCTCTCGCACGCAAGAGGGGTAAGGCAATTGTGAAATAACAGAAATTTTTGCAGGATCTACTTCAATGCCCTTATTGGAAATAATGTGGCCTAAAACTATACCTTGCTCAACCATAAAATGAAATTTTTCAAAATTTAGAACAAGGTTAGTTTCAGTACATTTATTCAAAACTTTTTCCAGACTATCCAAACAAACATCAAAAGAGGATCCATATACAATGAAATCATCCATAAACACCTCTATGCAATTTTCTAAAAAATCACTAAAAATACTAATCATGCACCGCTGGAAGGTACCAGGGGCATTGCACAGGCCGAAAGGCATCCTCCTATAGGCAAAAGTGCCGAAGGGGCAAGTGAATGTGGTCTTTTCCTGATCCTCAGGAGCAATAGTGATTTGCATATAACCAGAAAAACCATCAAGGAAACAGTAGTGAGATTTACCTGCCAGGCGTTCAAGCATCTGGTCAATGAATGGCAGTGGAAAATGGTCCTTTTTGGTAACCCGGTTCAGCCTCCTATAGTTGATGCATACCCTCCAACTGTTCTGCACTCGAGTAGGAATTAGCTCATCCTTCTCATTTTTTATCACGGTGAGGCCAGTTTTCTTCAGGACTAGCTGGACGGGACTCACCCATTGGCTGTCGGAGATAGGATAAATGATTCCAGCTTGCAAAAGCTTGGTTACCTTCTTCTTCACTGCATCAATAATCACCGGGTTGAGTCTTCTCTGTGGCTGTCTTACTGGTTTAGCCCCATCTTCTAAATTTATTCGATGCATACATGTGGATGGGCTAATACCAGGAATGTCCGCCAGGGTCCAGCCTATAGCCTTCTTATGCTTCTTGAGAACTGATAACAGCTTCTCCTCTTGCTCATCAACAAGGGAGGCAGATATAATTACTGGAAAACTTTTGCTATCATCCAAGTAAGCATATTTTAAATTTGATGACAGAGGCTTCAATTCTGGTGTGGATGGCTGGATAGTGGTAGAAAGAGATGGTTTCTCAGCCTGTACCTCATAAATAAAGTCAAAGGTATGTGTACTTCCTGAAACATGGTTAGTTCTATCTGACTCTATAAAATCAATCTCAAGAGGTAAAACATTAGCAGTCGTGTAATCAATATCAAATTCAGATTCTCTCTCAGCATCAAATTCATACATATGATCAAGTACAAATTCAGATTCAATGCATGAAGAGTGACAGGCATATAGATTAGAATAAAGATCAGTCATGTATTCATCAACAATATGGTCAGTTATTTCAACACGAAATACAGAAAGATCTTCATATGGGTGTTTCATAGCATCAAGAATATTAAAATGAACAGTTATATCACCAAACTCCATAGATAGTGTGCCTGCATATACATCTATCTTAGTTCTAGCAGTTTTCATAAAAAGGTCTGCCTAGAATGATGGGAACTGATCCTTTAGAAAATCCCTCCTCCATATTTAAAATATAAAAATCAACAGGGAAAATAAGCTCGCCAACTCTAACTAAGACATCCTCTATGATACCAGCAGGATAGTCAACACTTCTATTAGCTAAATGAATTACCACATTAGTTGACTGCAAAGGACCTAGAGATAGAGAATTAAAAATAGACAGAGGCATAACACTAACAGAAGCTCCTAAATCTAGCATGGCATTATCAAACTTATTGTTCCCTATAATATAAGGTATGTTGAATGTACCTGGATCTTTACATTTTTCAGGGATTTGGGGAATAGATTTACCAATCAATGTGGAGACATTTCTACCCATACTAATTCTTTCACTTCCTTTAAGCTTCCGCTTATTAGTGCACAACTCCTTCAAGAATTTAATATATCTTGGAATTTGCTTTATTGCATCCAGCAGAGGTATGTTTACCTCTACTTTCCTAAATGTTTCCAAGATCTCCTTCTCTGCCTCTTCCATTTTTTTGTTGGAAATTTCTCTTGGAGGGAATGGAAGAGGGATATGTTGCTTCTCTTTAGATTCACCTGCATAGAAATTGTTAGGTAACTTACTCTTTAAATTTTTGTCATCATCTTTTTCTGGAGTAGAGTGAGGTTGGGCAGGTTCATTTGCAGATGAGGAAGATGTTGTTGGTTGAGGTTCTTGACATTGCTTTCCAGACCTCAATGTAATGGCACTCACATTTTTGGGATTCTGGATAGATTGAGAAGGTAATCTATCAAAATTCTGGGACTGTTGTTGATTTAACTTTGTAGCCAATTGTCCCATCTGATTAGTTAAGCTCTGAATGGAGGTTCTGGTCTCTTGTTGAAACTGCATGTTTTGCATAGTCATTTGCCTCACAAGTTCTTCAAGGGAAGGTTGTGGAGGGGCCTCAACTGTTTGCTGTTTCTGGGGCTGTTGTTGCTGTTGGATTGGTGGAGGAACGTATGGTCTGCTTGGGCCAGCAACATTCTGGAAATAAGGTTGTTGTTGTTGCTGCTGTTGTGAAGGACTCGACCATCTAAGGTTAGGATGATTCCTCCACCCAGGGTTGTACCTGTTGTTGGAGAGGTCATAATTATTCTGTTGTGGCTGATTTTGCTGTTGAGGTTGAGGAGGTCTGTTGTAGATGTTTGCAGCATAAGCTTCAGGATGTTCAATTGCTTCAGATTGTTGCATAGAACGACAAAGGTCTGTGTGGTGGTCAGCAGAGGAGCATAAACCACAGAGTCTAGCGACAGGTGCAGATTTTTGATTCATGGCCAGTTGGGTTACCAGGTTAACCAAGGCATCTAGTTTGCCATGCATAGCATAAGTATGCCCTAGCCATTCATCTCTATGAGATGTTGTCGAAGTATTGACAATCAAGATTTCTATTCCTTGGATTATGGGGTTGAACCAAGCACATGCTTTTAAGGAAAGGTTTATCAAGTCAAGGTCAAGTATGGAAGTAACCAGCATGCAAAAGTTGGGGCAGAAGATGGATCGAGGTACATCGTTTCTTTGTCTACTGCCAACACATGATTGAGCTAAATAATTTACAAAAAATTTAAGGACTATTGACGTCCATGTTTTATTTCCAATTTCACTTTGACAAGATGTGATGGACCATGTTGTTTTAATGAAAATCTAAATTGATTCATCCTTATGTCCTGTGTAAAATTTACAATGCTTCAACAATGCATCATTCACATACATCTATGCTTATTTTTCTTTTCACATTGGTGGCATCACTCATTGCATTATTTCCTTGAAATCAGGACTATAATAATTGTTATCAAAAGGAAAGAACGTGCTTTACGGCGCCCTTACCGAACGCGTGCTAGAGCTAGAGTAATGAGTGATATAGAGGAGGTGCAAGAGCAGATGAAGGCCGACATGGAGGCCATGAAAGAGCAAATGGCCACAATGATGGAAGCCATGTTGAGCATGAAGAAGATAATGGAGGTCAACGCGACTGCAGTTGCCACTACCAGCACTGATGCTGAGGTAGATCCAACTCACCCATTAGGCCTCAATCGAGTAAATCCTCCAGTCTCGGATATGGTAGAGTAGGGAGGCGAAGCGTTAGAAAGTATGGGCGGCCCCCATTTTGTGAACAAGCATTCCTTCCCACCATATGGCTTGCCTCTCAACTATACACCATCCGATGTTGCACACGCTCCCAATGAGAATGTCAATAACTCTACTCTCATACTCATTAAGAGCGAACAACTCCAATCTAATCATGCACATGTCTCTCAACCCATGGGGGGGACACATGAAGCGCCTCGAGACCACAATCTAGCTGACTTCGAACCTCACCTTGAATATGCCATTGAGGGGCAAGCAGTTGGTGGTCTACCCCTGCCAAACACTTTGGGGGACCCTCAGTATCGCCCATAACCATAACCCTTGCATTTTGCGTTGGAAAGACTACCTCCTGCCATAGTGGAAAGGGAGAAATTTGATTATATAGAGGAAAGGTTTAGGGCTATTGAAAGAGGTGGAGATTATGCTTTTGCTAACATGGCAGAGTTGTGCATAATGCCTAACGTCGTCATCCCTCCAAAGTTCAAGGTGCAGGACTTCAATAAGTACACGGGGACTACTTGCCCCAAGAATCACCTGAAGATGTACTGTAGGAAAATGGGAGCATATGCGAAAGATGAAAAATTATTGATGCATTCCTTCCAGGAAAGTCTTACTGGGGCAGTCGTCACCTGGTATACTAATTTAGAACCTTCCCAAGTCCATTCTTGGAAGGACCTAATGGTTTCCTTTATTAGGTAGTATCAGTACAATTTTGATATGGCTCCGGATAGAATGCAGCTACAGAACATGTGCAAGAAAGAGCATGAATCTTTCAAAGAATACGCCCAAAGGTGTAGGGATCTGGCAACTCAAGTAGCGCCCCCAATGACGGAGAAGAAGATGATAACAATGATAGTGGACACGTTACCAGTGTTCTACTATGAGAAGATGGTGGGTTACACACCTTCAAGCTTTGCTGATTTAGTTTTCGCCGGAGAAAGGATCGAAGTGGGTTTGAGAAGAGGCAAATTTGTTTTTCCTACTTTGATGAATAGGAAGCCTGGGGAAAATGGAGAGAATGAGAAGGAGGGATGAACCCATGCTGTGACTGCCATTCCTACATGGCCAAATTTCCCACCAGTTCAACAATATCAATACTCAGCCAATATTAGCCCTTCTCATTACCCACCACCCTATCAACCAAGAACACTCAATCATCCACAAAGACCATCCCTAAATCATCCAATACCAAACACCACCCTTAACACAAACCAAAACACCAACCAGGGAAGGAATTTTCCAGCAAAGAAGCCTGTAGAATTCACCCCAATTCCGGTGTCGTATGCTAACTTACTCTCATATCTACTCAATAAAGCAATGGTAGCCATAACCCCAGCAAAAGTTCCTCAACCTCCATTTTTTCGAGGATACAACTAGAACGCAACATGTGCTTATCATGGAGGATTTCTGGGGCATTCCATTGAGCATTGTATGACCCTGAAACATAAGGTGCAAAATCTGATTGATGTAGGCTGGCTAAAATTTGAGGAGGATAATCGCTTGTGAATTCTGACGTTGGCAAGCGACACTATGCATGGGGAAATTTGAAGGTTGTTGTTAGATGTCTCCAATGACTCATTAGGATTTTCAAGTTTATGTTATTACTGTAAACAACAGTCACAATGCTAATAATATGGATAAATTTGATGTCCTTATCTTATTCTCTCACAATTACACCTTTGCTTATTTAACTTTCACTGGAATATGAATGTAAGCCGTTGATTTCTTTGCTCAAGTGACTTGCGCTCCTAAGTTGATTTTCAAGTCTGTTCAATCAGATATTGCTCGTTCTATACGTTTGGTGGGGATGCCGTAAATGACAACTAAAGTAAAAAAAACAAAGAAAAAGAAAAAATGTTTGATTGATTTTTTTTAAAATCAAAATAAAGAGTATAGACATTCATGTGACCTCATTCTTAAAAGTTTTCTTTTTGAGAGGAAAGTGATTATCAAGAACCGGAGTCATTTGACTAAATCTATCAATTGAAAATCTTTTAAATATTTCTCGTCCTTGAAAATTCATTTTCGAGAACCTGCACAGTTTCTTTCATTTTTCCTTGCTACAAGGTTATGACAAAAGACAACAATGGATACCTCAGAGCCCTGCACTGGGGCAATGAGAGGCACCATGCATGAGCCTCAAGCGAACCTAGGTGCAGATCAAAAGTTCTCACCCAGTAGGTTGAAAACCCAAAAGGGCAACCTAAGCAAAAATTAAGGTTGATATAAAATAAAATAAAAACAATCAGGGGCATGTTATTAAGGTTTTGTCCCAAAATCCAAACTACAAAAGGATCTAAGTCAAGATTTGAAATGACACATGGCCATGTTTCAACATCCCAAACACTAGTTTATCCTTTGTCACCCCCTCCAAGCCAAAGCATATTTGTTTTCTAAAAACAACAAAAAAAATGCAAAAGCAAAATAGAAACCCTGAGTGGGAACCACCGCCAAACCAGCGAGAAGAGCAATGCAAAGAACACATGCATGAAGTTGGGCAACAATGAAAAAAAAAGAGACAAAAGATCTCCAGATTTTACAAGGAAGGCACAAAAGTGCAAAAAGGATTAATGTATAAGACAAAAGGAGTAGAGCCCAACCCAAAAGTTGAAATGAATAAAAGTACAAGCAACACTATTAAGGTTCTTACTCAATATAACCCTTAAACACACTTTGGGCCTCTCTGATCTTTTCTTTCATAGCCTTCTTACCCCTGACCATGTTACAAGCCCAATAAAGCCCATGTAGATCGAGGAATGACTAATTTTGCTTTTAAGTTTGGATTCTGGAATGCAACCCGCACACGCTTGTGATTGTTGAATATATATGTGTGTGTATATATATATATATATATATATATATATATATATATATATATATATATATGTATGTATATATGTATGTATATAAACCCCTGAGGTTTGCACTTGCATATTTGAGAAGAAAACTCATTTGACCAGGAGCTCGTGGAAGATGCCCAAAGACAATTGTGATAGTAGGGTACATCTGATGTTAGTCTCTCCGCAAACTCTTTGGGATTCCTTTCGAATCCCACGACAGCTTCATCATATAAATTCTTTAGTGATCAGCCCATGTCATAAAGTTTCAGCGGGATCGACAGACCCTTAGCATCACTCTATGACCTTAAATCAAGAAAGTTTCACTTGGTCACATACCAAAGTGTGACAATCCATTGCCATCCTTCAATGGGGCGCATGATTGATCCCAGAGCCTTATGTTTTCTTGTTGCGCAAAATAATAGAAGGTTTTAAACAAAAAAAGAAAGGGACAAACCCTAGGATCAATATTTCGGTTGATTGATTAAATGTCAAATAGCTCCACTGCCGTCATCCAAAATTGTCAAGTGACTAAATCAAATAAAACATACCCTCTGAGGGAGTCCCCGAAGAGATTTGCAAAAAGATAGGATAAGGTCTCATGAGTTATCACGTCTTTTAGTAAGAGACAATCAATCTGTGTTTTCACAAAAAAGAAAAAAAAGCAAAAAAAAAATCAAATCAAAATCAAAATCACAAAAATAGGAAAGAATGTAATGAGCATTACACAATTTTCAGGATTCAAAACCTTTTACATTTTACTGCATTTCAAGATGAAGGTAGCATGCATCTGCATCCCAAAAATCATGTTAGGTTATAAGTGCAAAGATTTCGCTTTATATACCCAATTCCCAAATCTAATGTCCTATCTTTTAAGTTTAGGATGAGAGGCCCTCTCAAAAGGTCAACCTCTTGCTTTCTCATAAGGTTAAGCCCTTTGGTACTAGTTATTGGCTTGTTTCACAGGACTCAAAGTCCTCGCTTTTATCTTTCACAGGACTCAAAGTCCTTGCTTTTATCTTTCCCAGGACTCAAAGTCCTCGCCTTTATCATTCGTAGGACTCAAAGTCCTCGCTTTTATCTTTCGTAGGACTCAAAGTCCTCGCCTTTATCTTTTATGCAACTCAAACTCCTCTATCATTTACATTTCAAAAACTTCAATGTCTTCAGTCATTTATGCTTTCAAAAGACTACAATGTCTTTGTTGACCCTCTTCCACAGTTCCTTTTTTCCAAAATTTGTAATTACTGTTTTTACGCGGAAGTGGTTTACCAGAAAGTGCACCGGGTCGCCAAGTAAATAATTAAAATGGAATGATCCGAGTATCGAACACAGGGAACTTGTTCATTTACCAAAGTTGTGTTCAATAATAAGGCATTTTGTAAAAGAAATTAATATGTGTGAATTGAAGTAAAAGTGTATTCTATCCTAATGAAAACAATAAACGCGAGCAAGTAAGTGTGAAAAACAGATTATCTAAAGGCGTTGGATCTTCTTACTGAACAAGTTGATGCAATTAAAGATGTTTCTCTAATTAAGGATTTTCATGTGTTCTATGTCGAAGGCTCAAGTACTAAACCTCGATGTCTCACAAGTTTAAACTAATTTAAACTAAACTTCGTTCTTAGATCCCTCCTATTGAACTCGGCTTAATTCAAACAGCATTATAATCACAACATAATAAAAACTAAAACCCTGCACCCTATCCCTAGCAATGCAGCTATCTAGCCCTGCTCTATCAAGTTCTAAGGAAACAATACATTTCCCAATGCTAAAATTCCTAACAGCACACACCAATGGGTGATCAGACCAAAAGCATGCAACAATCAAGCACCGATAGAAGCAATGAACACATAAAACGCACTTAATTAGATATGAAAAAGGTTTTACATCAATTGTTCAATAGAAATCCCCAATTGAGGGGGAACAAAAGATCGTTCCATGTTTTGATCAAGAATACGAAAGGTACCAAAAAGGAAGGGAAAAAGGGTCTTTTATTTGAGTTTCCTGGACCCTAGCTCGCCCAGGCTAGTCTCTGGCTCGCCTGGGCCCTCAAATGACTTCAGGCTGAAGGAACCAGCTTGCCTGGGTGAGCCAATTACTTCAGGAGTAAGTCTCAGCTAGCCTGGGCGAGCATGCTTTGCCACAAGTACCCATTTTCCTATAAATAGGCATGCTAGGGAGGCTGAGGAAGGGGTTCCAAGGGTCAGAAGTGGAGAGAATTGAGAGAAGAGAGAAAGAAGAAGAAGAAAGAAGAGGAAACGAAGCTAAGGCGCTACCGAATCACGACCGCAATCATTCCCTACGTCGTTTTCTTATTCTGTGTTCTTCGTGCAACCGTCGATTAGTTTTTATTTTTGAGGATTGAATGTGATCTATGTACCATTAGGGGTCCCCCTTGTTGTTTTGTGCATATTCATTTCCTCCATCTATCATCGTCTATCTCATTTTTCTTTGTAAAGTTCAATCTTAACCGATCGTTAGTGTTGTAAAGTTGTCTATAAAGAGATTGAAAGTTAATAAACAAAACCAAGATAAAACCAACTCATAACTAACTTCTTTTTATCAAATATCACTTGAGATCATTTCAAGGTCCAACGCCTTAACGATTCTCTTCACTTTTCAAATTTAAAATATCGTTTCAAGGTCCAACACCTTAACGATTCTCTCTGTTTTTTAAAATTTAAAATATCATTTCAAGGTCCAACACCTTAAACGACTTTTTGTTCGCAATTAAAATGAATCTTTCAAAAACATAAAATCAATTTAACACACAAACATTCAAACTTAAAGAACTACGTAGGTCTAAATTCCTCATCACACCTGAGGTTATGTAGGAGCAAGGGCAACACCCTTGTCGACCCTAAAAAAATAAAAATAAAATATAAAAAGGGAAAATACACAATTTTGAAGTCATGTTTTGCACACTCGATTAAAGATTATCATCCCTTGTGACGGGCGCGTGGGATGCTAATACCTTCCCCATGCGTAAACAACTCCTGAGCCCTTATTTTCAATATTCGCAAACCTCGTTTCGGTTTTTCTAACGTTTTCCTCGAATAAACGTTGATGGCGGCTCCCGCACATTTTCCGTTTTGGAAGACGCTCCTTTGGCTCTTTGTTGTCCCATCGTAGGGTATATATATATATATATATATATATATATATATATATATATATAGAGAGAGAGAGAGAGAGAGAGAGAGAGAGAGAGAGGATATTTTCCTTAGTATTGTCAAATACTCAACCCTTAAGGCCAAGCTCTGATACCAACTGAAACGGCAAGAAACACACTAAAAAGGGGGTGAGGGGATTGAATAGTGTGTATATCAAATATAAAAACTTTTTGCAATAACCAAAATAGTATGAATAATATAAAGATAAACATTGGTCATCCATTCAGGATAAAAGGAATATGTAATGAAGAACAGAGTGGTTGTCCATTGACAAATAAAAGGTTTTTAAAACAGTTTTTCTAATAAGAACTTGATGTAATGCGAAGTTAGAAAATAGGCTTAACTATTGTTTTATCCCCTGAATTTGCGGGTTTGTTTTTTTTAGTCCCTAAATTTTGAAAAATTTATTTTTTTTAGTCCTTGATTGACACTTTGTGGTGGTTTTTAAGCATTTTGTGGCTGGTTTTTTTAACATTTTGTGGCAGATTTTAAATGCAAATTCAAGTGGATAAAAAATAAAAATTAATTTATGATAGCTAAAACTCATCATAAAGTGTCAATTTACTATGTCAGGGACTAAAAATAGCATTTTTTAAATTTTAGGGACTAAAAAAGCGCATACCCCAAGTTGAGGGACTAAAATAGTAATTAAGCCTGGAAAATATAATAAGAATACTCAACAAAACTATATGGTAAGAAGTAGAAACACTTGGTTTATATTGGTTCACTCAACCTAAGTTACGTCCAGTTCTCCTTTACTCACTTATAAAGGGTTCCACTAATCAAAAACTTATTACAAAACAAGTATTCTAACCTGTCACTCCTAACTTTACAATTTCTTAACACCACTTTTGGTATCTTCTTAAACTCCCCCTAAATCTAAGAACCCAAGTATATCTTAACACTATGTCACTCTTGGCTTTCACAAACAAAAGTTTGATTTGAATACATGTATTCTTAACACTCAAAGAGTGAATATATAGTTAAGCACATATACAAACTACTTTGCTTTGCAAAGAATAATAATAGTGTAGAACATGTGGTTTTTTTAGAAATGTTTCACTTTCTCAATATTTGTTGGGATCTTGTTCCTTTTCTTTTCTTTTCTTTTCTTTTTTTGTCAATTGCTTCATTGAGGGAGATATCCTCTTATAAACTTTAGTGAGGTATCAGTTGTGGGATCAGTGTCGTTATCTTGAAAGAACCGTTGTCTCACATATAAGAATTGGTCGACATGTCAAGTTCTGAATTGGTCGACATGTAATTTTTTACCTTTCTAAAAGAAACTTTCCAGGGGATATTCCACAGAGGCTTTCTAGTCTCTTCTATGTTATCCTTTTCTTGAATTCAAATGTTAGCTATTAAAACGTAATAGAGACAAAAGGAATTTGGATAAAACAATACATATGCACTTCTCTTTTTCATGATACTTAGTCCTTGATACTAGATGCACGAGTTTACCTTATGTCAACGTGTTATACTATTATGCACGAGTATCAAACATAGGGAACTTGTTCATTTAGCAAAGTTTTGTTAAGTAAGCAGGCATTTGCAAACAGAAATTAATGATTGTGAATTAAAGCAAAAGTATGTTCTATCCTAAGAAAAAGCAATAAACGAGAACAAATAAGTGTGAAAACAGATATCTAAAGTCGTTGGGTCCTCCTACTGAGTAAGTAGATGCAATTAAAGATGTTTTTCTAATTAAAGATGTTCCTGTGTTCTATGCTTATGGAAGCTTGCTTGTGGAGCTTCTATGAAGGCTGGATCTTTGAGCTTCAATGAGGTCCTTCAATGGTGATTTTCCACCATGGAGATGTAGCGGAAGACAAAGGAGAAGAGGTGAGGCGAGCCGACATCCACTAAGGAATAAGCCATGGAAGAAGGAGCTTCCCCACCAAGAATGTGCCTTGGATAAGAAGCTTGGAGAGGATGCTTCAATGGAGGAAAAGAAAGAGAGCGAGAAAGAGAGAGGGGGGGAGCACGAAATTGAAGGAAGAAAAGAGAAAGAGAAGTTGAACTTTGAAGTTTGTCTCACAAGACTCTCATTCATCAAAGTTAAAACAAGTGTTACACATGCTTCTATTTATAGACAAGGTTCCTTGAGAAGCTTTCTTGAGAAAACTTCCTTGAGAAGCTTCTTTGAGAAAACTTCCTTGAAAAGTTAGAGCTTAGCTACACACACCCCTCTAATAACTAAGCTAACCTCCTTGAGAAGCTTCCTTGAGAAGATTCATAAAGAAGCTAGAGCTTAGCTACACACACCTCTCTAATAGCTAAGCTCACCTCCTTGAGATAAGAAGCTAGAGCTTAGCTACACACCCCCTATAATAGCTAAGCTCACCCCCATTCCAAAAATACATGAAAATAAAAAATAAAAAATAAAAAGTCCCTACTACAAAGACTACTCAAAATGCCCTGAAATACAAGGCTAAAACCCTATACTACTAGAATGGCCAAAATACAATGCCCAAAAGAAGGAAAAACCTATTCTAATATTTACAAAGAAGAGTGTATCCAACCTTTACCCTTGGGCTAAAAAATCTACCCTAAGGTTCATGAGAACCCTAGGGCCTTCTTTAGTAGCTCTAGCCCAATCCTCTTGGAGTCTTTAATCCAATACCCTTGGGGGGTAGGATTGCATCATATGCTGAGGACAAAAATACCAAACACTGATTCCTCCAAAGTTTGGACTAATTTAAATCAAACTTCGTTCGCAGATTCCTCTTGTTGAACTTAGCTTAATTTAAACAACATTATACTCGCAGCATAATAAAGAAAACTAAAACCCTACACACTATCCCTAGCAATGCAGTTATTCAGTCCCTGTTATATCAAGTTCTAAGGAAACAATACATTTCCCAATGCTAAAGTCCCTAACAGCACACACAAATAGGTGATCAATTATGCAACCCTACCCCGCAAAGGCATTGGATAGAAGACTCCAAGTATATTAGGCCAGAGATGCAAGACAAGGCCCTAGGGTTCTCATGAACCTTAGGGCAAATATCAGGCCCATGGACTAAGTATGATGTTGGATCAAGTGGCCTCGGAATAATTAAGAAGGGGGAGGTTGAATTAATTATTAATGTGCCTTGACTAATTAAAAATCTATCCTTCTTTATGTTACTAGATTTAATTAGGCATCTACTACTAAGTTAAGAAAGTAAAGAATTGAAAAAGAAACTTAACCAAAAGTAAAAGCGATAAATAAAGTGTACAGCGGAAATTAAAGAGTGTAGGGAAGAAGAAGACAAACACAAGAATTTATACTGGTTCGGCAACAACCCGTGCCTACATCCAGTCCCCAAGCAGCCTGTGGTCCTTGAGATTTCTTTCAACCTTGTAAAAACCTTTACAAGCAAAGATCCACAAGGGATGTACCCTCCCTTGTTCTCTTTGAACAACCAAGTGGATGTACCTTCCACTTGAACTGATCCACAAGAGATGTACCCTCTCTTATTCTTAGTTACAACAACCCAAGTAGATGTACCCTCTACTTGTACCACAAAGGATGTACCATCCAATGTGTTAAGACAAAGTTCTCAGGCGGTTAGTCCTTTGAATCTTTGTAAAGGGGAAACAAAAGATATCCCAGGTAGTTAGTCCTTTGAAATCTTTTGTTTAAGAGAAAGGGAAGAATCAAAAGAATTCTCAGACTGTGTCCTTCTGAATTCTTTGAAAAGGGAGAAGGGAGACACAAAAGAATTCAGGCGGTTAGTCCTATGTTCTTTTGGAAAAGGGAGAAGAGAGACACAAAAAGAATTCAAGCAATTAGTCCTTGTTGAATTCTTTTTGGCAAAGGGAGAAGAGAATGAAAAGATATAGCACACTTTTGTTTTCTGCAGAAGAACAAGGTTTGGAAAACAGAAAACTTAGAAAGCTTTTTGGCAAAGGAAGAAGAAGAAAGATGAGAAGCAAAGGTTTCAAGATTTATCAAAAGTTGTTCAAGGAAGTTCAAAAGTTGTAAAAGTTCTTTGAATGCAAGTCGAGGTCTTGCTTTTTTAGACTCTTCATGTCTGGTCAAGAAAACCATTGGAAGAGTTATAACCTTGAGAAAATCTTGAGAAAACCATTGGAAGAGTTACATCTCTTGACTTTTTATTCAGAACTTGTCACTGGTAATCGATTACCATAACCATGTAATCGATTACACAATGCATTTTATGAAAAGATGTGACTCTTCACAATTGAATTTGAATTTCAACGTTCAGATACATTGGTAATCGATTACCAAAATATTGTAATCGATTACACCATTTAAAAAACATTTGGAACGTTGCAAATTCAGTTAAAAGCTTTTGAAATCAAACTTTACCACTGGTAATCGATTACAGGAAACTGATAATCGATTACCAGAGAGTAAATACTCTGGTAACTTAGAAAAATTTGGAAAAACTTTTCTTGTAAAACAAAATTATGCTATGTTTGGTTTTTGAAAAATCTTTTTCAATACTTCCCTTGTGAAGTCTTGACTTGTTGCTTTTTGGTTTCTTCTCTTGAATCTTGAATTCATCTTCTCTTGAATCTTTATTCTTCTTGATGTCTTTTATTTAATCTTGATCTTGAACTTGCTGACTCAATCTTGACATCATTCTTTTGGGTTCTTTTGGGCTTTTTGTCATCATCAAAACTACTTGACTCATACTTGATTCATGATCATGAAGCTTGCTTCTACATATGAGCCCACTTATCTTTGTACATATTAAACTAATGTTTCATTATTTTTTTGTCCTTGTATTTAGGGCTCCATAATGTAGGTAAGGTATTCTAGAAATGTAGGATTTTTAATCCCTTGTATTTTAGGGCACCTAGATTAGTTTTTGTATTAGGGGTAGTTTTGTAATTTCACATGTATTAAGTGAATATTTGATATATCTTGGTAAATAAATTTAATTGAATTGGGAGAAGCCCAATCCAATTAAATTTTAGAGGGGGAGGTGAGCATTTTCTTGCTACACCCCATTGCCAGATCATATAGTCACACTTTGTGCATGTTCTTCATGCTTTACATGCCTCATGCCACCTAAGCATACTTAGTGGATAATCTTGGACTTGATCTTGAATTAGTGGGATGAACCATAGCTAAAATTCACTAATCATAATTAGTGAAATTTTGGCTCCAAAATTTGGCTCCACAAATTCAATTTCAAATTCAAGTGAAATTTGAATAGAAATTCAAATTTCCCTCCAATTTTGTGTGACACTTAGGCTATAAATAGAGGCCTTGTGTGTGCATTTTTTTCAACTTTGATCATTTGAAAATTAAACTTCAGATTTCAGAGCTCTTTTAGAGCACAAAATTTTGTGCTCTTCTCTTCCTCTCCTTTCATTCATCTTCTTCTTCCTCCAAGCTCATATCCATTGCCTCCTATAGTGGTGAGCTTCTTCTAGACTTATCTTCTCCTTGAAGTGGCGTCTCCTCTCTCTCTCTCTCTTCCTTCTCCATTTCGCTGCCATTCATCTTCCAATAAGCAAAGGAATCCATTGATGAAGAAGATCCTAGGCCTACAAGCTCCATGGAGCTTACGTCATGTGGTATCAGAGCATCTTCATCTAGGTGATGTTCTTTTGCTTCCTCTATCTTTTTGTTTGGTGAATTCTCTTTAATTCCTTGTTCTTCATCTTATTCTCCATGTATATCCTCCATTTTCTTGTGGTTTGGTGTTGTTTAGAGTAGATTCAAAAAAATAAACTAATCAAATCTTAGATCTACACTTGTTCTTGCATTTCTATGGTTCAAATTTTGTAGATCTACTCTTGAATCATGTTTTTGTGTTGATTTTAGGTTCTATCATTTTTCATTCATAATATTCTTGTGCTGAACCTTAGATTCAAATTTTCTTCCAAAATATTGATTAGAAAAAAAAAACACAAAAATCTAAGTGTAAATTACTTAATCCATGTTGTCTTAGAGTCATGTTTAGTCATAGTAATTGTCACATTATGTTCTAAGTTTGTGTTGAATCTTTATTTTGTTGATTGAATTCTACATACATTTGTTCATGTATTCTTGTAATTCTTAGCCTATCTTTTAAATTTTGAGTCTAATTCATGCATGTTATTTAGTTCATAACATGTTCTAAATGAATTCCTAGAAGTAGTCTTGTTGTTGAACTCTTTTTTTTGTTTTCTAAATTTCCTACATGATGCCTATGATTTCTAGGTTGAAATCGCTGGTGCTGGCAGCTTGAACATACGAACTTGTATAAATTACTGGGAATTGGTCACTACGTGTTTTGAGCTGAAATTTTTACTGAATTTTCTAGACATCTGGACCAAAATTATGAAAAAAGAACCAAGCGATTTGGATTAAAGGAAAAAATAAGAAAAATCACAAAAGTTGGCAGAAAAATCAATGTCCAGGAAAAAAAAGTGAAAGGGAAGTGTGCTTGTTGTTTTGGCTCAAAATTTGTTATATAATTGGTGCCTATTTTATACCAATCCTAGTTCTGAAATTTCAATTGAAAATTAGTGTGAAAAAAAAGTTCCAAAACTAGAGGTTTCTTGAGTTTTTTTATTTTTTTTTTTTACTCTACTCTAGAGTCATTCTAAGTTTCTCTTTGAGTCCCAACTTGCTTTTATGTGCTTTTCATTGCTTTAATTGTTGAAAAATCCCTGAAAATTTGTCTTGTTAAAACTCTATTGGTTTAGCTTTCATTTCATTTTTTGGGTCATTGGTTATTGCTTGTCTCTTTGTTTCCTTGTTTGTGAGTTGCCATATAGGGAATTGAAAAGGAGGATTGGTGTCATCCCTTGAAGAATTTGAGTCAAGAAGCAAGGGGAAAATCACCTTAAGAGCTATTGGACTAAGAAGCACTCCAAATTGAGTGAATCACCAAAGAGAGAACAACCACCAAAATTGAGGACCTTGTTGTAATTTTGTAATTGACAATTTACTTACTTTCATTGCTTTCAATTTTTGTAACAAAAAGGCCTTTCATTGGAAGTAAGTTGGGAGCCTCCAATAGGTCACCCTACTTCCATTTGTGTGTAATAATTTTAGGCAATTTTACCTTAGGATTGTGAGTGTTTTGTTGGGAACCTTAAATGTGGTCATCCAAACACTCTTAGGATTCGCCTAGTTTACATTTCATAGCTTATTTCCTTTACCTTCCATTGTCAAACTGCCTAGATAGCTTGCCTTTTACTAATTAGTTTTTACCTTATCTTTCACACCTCTTTTAGTGTTTATTTTGGCTAGTTTCAACCATAGTTTCTTTTACCTTTTGTTTTCAAACCCCCAACAAGAAAGAACCACAACTTAGGAACCAACATGAGTTTTCATTCTTCATTTAGTGTTAATGGTGAGGGTTCTACTCCAAAGGACCCCTTGTATAAGATATTAGATGAGTTGAGATCCCTTCAGTTGTGGAAAGAAAAACAAGAGAGAAAAGAAAAAGGAAAAAAAAGAGTGGAAGAAATAAATCAAGATGAAAGAGAGAAAATAAGAGAGGAAGAAGGAAGAAAAATAATGAAAGAAATGAAAAGAGAAAAACATGCCTCTTATAGTAGTCATAACTCTTGCAAGAGCCTAAGTGAAGAACTTCATGACTATTATGAAGGAAGGCATAAGTCACATCTTAGACCTCACTCCCATAGGAGAGAAAATGAAAGAAAGCCTCAAGAGGCTAACATTAACCTCCCATACTTCCATGGGAAGGACAATGTAGAGGTTTACTTAGATTGGGAAATAAGGATAGATCAAAAACTTAAAAGAAAGTCTACTTTAAAATCTTATGGATCTCATTCTTATCCAAAGAAAGACCAAGGTCTAGGCATCTTAGGGGCAGCACCTTCTAAGCCCAAAGATGATAAGGGGAAGACAATAGAAAAACAACCCCCTAAGGCTAGTATGCAAGAAAATACTAGCTTTATAAAGTGTTTTAAATGTCTTGGAAGAGGACACATTACTTCTCAATGTCCTACAAAGAAAACCATGATTATGAGGAGCCAAGACATTTATAGTAGCCAAGATGAGGCTACTACTTCACCTTCCTCTAGTGAAAGTGAAGAAGCAAAAGGGGAAGAATCTAGTGAAGAAATCTACTCATATGAAGAAGGACAACCTTTAATGGTTAAGGAGAAGTGTAAGGAGGTAAGTGTCTCCTCCAAGAGGTTAGCTAAGAAGGAAAGGCATTTTGAAATAAAGATAAATATTAAAGAAATTTACCCTCTTAGACAACCTCCACATTTTCTCCTTTGTAAAAAGACACTTGTTAGCATTGTCACACCTCTTGGGCTTGAGTTTATTCCTCAACTAAAAGAGTTGTTGGATGAGGGTTTGGTTCGCAAGAGCTTAAATTCACTTGCTTTGTTGGTGCCCAAAATAGGTATTATTAGGCACCAAATTCCTAAAATAGATGGTATGATGAATGTTTTGAGTGGTGCAACCCTCTTTTGTAAAATCACTCGTGTACCCAATATCTTCATTATTTGTGTACATAGGGACTCATTAGGTAGGTTTGTTCTTATTTTTAGTTTCAATACAAACTTAGGTACTCATATGGGACACCTTAGGTTTGTCATACTTTTTGGTAGGAATAATCAACATGAAAATACAGAAAAAGGTATGTTTTATTGCATTACTTTTCTTAATTTTTTAAATAGTGATCAAGGGGTTCCCATAAACACTAAGAGAATAAAGGTCATTCCTGAGTGGCCCACTCCACCAAGTATAAGTAAAATTTGGGGCTTCCATAACTTAACAAACTTTTACAAAAGGTTTGTCCCATATTTTTCTATACTTGTAGCACCACTCATTGAGTTGGTGAGGAAACATGTTCCTTCATGGGAAGATGCCCAGGAAATGGGTTTTCAGACCTTACCTTACTTCAACATACCAAACACCACTAATATATATGTTTTTGTTCTTTTTACAGGTGTTGAGGAAAAAAGCCCGGAGTTTCAAGAACTTCGGGATTTGAGGTCAAATCTTTTTCAAGGGAGAGGGAATGATGCAATCCTACCCCGCAAGGGCATTGGATAGAAGACTCCAAGTAGATTGGGCCAGAGATGCAAGAGAAGGCCCTAAGATTCTCATGAGCCTTAGGGCCTTGTGTGTGCATTTTTTCAACTTTGATCATTTGAAAATTAAACTTCAGATTTCAGAGCTCTTTTAGAGCACAAAATTTCGTGTTCTTCTCTTCCTCTCCCTTCATTCATCTCATTCTTCCTCCAAGCTCTTATCCATGGCCTCCTATGGTGGTGAGCTTCTTCTAGACTCATCTTCTCCTTGAAGTGACGTCTCCTCTCTCTCTTCCTTCTCTATTTCGCTGCTATTCATCTTACAATAAGCAAAGGAATCCATTGATGAAGAAGATTCTAGGCCTACAAGCTCCAATGGAGCTTACATCAATCAAGCCACAAGCATGCATACAATAAGCATAGATAGAAGCAGTGAACACATAAAACAACCTTAATTAGATATGAAAAAGAGTTTACATTAACTACTCAGTAAGAATCCCCAACTAAGGGTTTTAGCCATTCATGGCAAGGAAGCTCCTTTTACACTGAAGAAGCGGAATCAAGAGAAATTGCTTGCTTACAAAGGAGTGGGGATTTCTCCTCTACCTCTAGGAATCTCACAATCTCTCAAAAACTCACTAATCTCCCTAAAAGATGAAAACTTGGCCCCTTGCTCTGCTCTATGCTCTTTGAAATTCACACTCTTCAGGCCTCTCAGTAGTGAACCGTTCTCCTCTCTTGGCTCTCGCTCCCATTCCTGTACAAATCAGGCTTAAAAAGGGCTTCCTGATCTCAACGTCGCGCTTAGCGCGAGTAAGTGAATTTGAGCTTAGCGCCAATCTCGCACTAAGCCTAGAAAGCGACAGACGACTTACTTAGCGAGCTGATAACGCGCTAAGTGCGTGCTTGCGAAGTAGATGTCTTTCCAGATTTCCCTTTACTCGCTAAACGCGCTGGTGCTGGGCTTAACCGTTGATGCGCGCTAAGCGCATTGAGCTCGCTTAGTGCGATGACTCCTTTGGCCCTTCTTTAAAATAGCTCTTTTTTGCCTGAAATTAAAGAAAATTTAACATTAGTTCCATGTAAAGAGGCTTCTACTGAGCAGAGATCAAAACAAAGAAATTTTATTTACAAACCTACCAAAAAGAACCATAAATTGGAAGATTTATATACATTTTGGAAAACTTTTCTACACAAAAGTTAGTCGTAAAAGACGACTAACAAACTCCCCTAAATTTACAGTTTTGCTTGTCCTCAAGCAAAGAAAGAACAGTTCACTTGTCCTCAAGTGACAAAAAATCACAATGGTTCTTCACAAATGTGTTTATTCCAAAAAATTCAATCACATGACATGAATGGCAATCAATGCTTCCATCAACAACTTCTCACAAGACATGCAGTTTTTCGAAGACATGAACATGATTATTAAGAAACACAACTGAGATAAGTTAGTAGGAATGACAGATATCAAGGAAGGATCATCAACCAAAGCCTCACGGTCACTATTTCACTCAAGCACAAGTGTTTAGGCTATCCATTAGTCAACAACCAACATAAGTCTCAATCTTTTCACTTCATCTCATACCATACAGTCAAGAACACACAAACTTGAATCCGAAGGACTTTTACTAGGCTTGTAATGAGGCTAGGCTGCAAACAAATCATGGTTTTTCTAGGATGCAAAACTTAAGTTCTAGGAGAGCATTCATCCATAGATCAACCTTTTTCTTTTTATTCCAGCTCTATTACTTGCCTTTCCGCACTTAGCTTTTCTTTTTCTTGAATAACAGCATACATTTTTATTTTTATTTACTACTTACATTTTTTTTAACACATAGTTGTGCTTATTAACTCCTGTGTGTGCTATTATTTCTTACCGTTGGAAGCTTTCACCCAATAAACTCCCCCAAATTTGGGGCAAATTTCTTTGAACCAAATTTTTCCTTTCATGAATGATGCTCTCCTACAACCTAAGACAAGGTAGAAGGAGATAAACTGTACAGGCTCAAGGCTCAATCAAACAATCATACTTTTAGCTCAAACTGGGTGCAAGGGATAAATCATTCATACACAAGGTAAGCTTTTTGGCTAAGTGGCTACTTTTAATTAAAACATGGCCTTCATCTTCTTCAAACTCATGCATTCATTCCATATTCAGAGATTCATGCAAAAACCATTACTTACTGCTAGTCGTTCTCTCACAATTAAAGATCACACTCTCACCAGGTTGTGGCTAACGTGTTCCTTCATAATCAACCTGACAAACCAACTAACATTTTCAGTCATGATCCTAATTCCATGTTTTTTCTCTTCTAATGATTGCATGCTCATTCAAAGCATATGATTTACGCATTTCAATTCACTCACATCATACAATCGATCCATTCAAATCAATCAACAAACACTGATTTCCAAAATCAAACATCAACCATTGAATAATATAAGTGCACTGTTCAATCAAGCTTTTATACAAGCTACCAAACAAAATATAACTATGAACTGAAATTTAAAAACTGAACTGAAATTTAAAAACTGAAACATAAACATAAAATGTACTGAAGACAGAATAATATAAACTGTTCAAAGTGCAAGAAAATGAAGATCCTGATCTTGTCAATCATCCTGTGCAGCGTCATTCAGGTCCAGTGCTGGTGCAGATAGTGGATCCTGAGAAATAGGCAAGTCCAGCACTGGTGCAGATGGCTCTGGCTGAGAGGATGTCAGGTCCAGCTCTGAAATGATATGCTCTGGTAGAGGCTATGGAGTCACCTATGGGGTAACTGCTGCAGTGTCCTCCTGTGGAGTAGCTGGACCAGCCCCAATAATAAAAGGCTCTAATGGAGAGGGCTCTGATATGTCAGCAGAAGCATCCTCATGTGCAAGTGAATATAAATGGACTTTGAGTGAGAAATTTTTGTTTACCTAGTTGCAAGTGGATATAACCGCTCAATCCTTGGTTGAGTGAATGACATGCAATACCTGCCTAAGATTTTAACAGCATTATACATCCTCCCATTTTTGGATAGGGCAAAAATTGCTCCACACATTTCTTTTTGCAAATGTACTAAACATGTTGAACCCTAACTGTACCGGCCAACTCGATCAAGATTTTTTAATAGGGATAGATACATCAGGTGAACTCTATTCTTTGACTTGTCTGGCATCAACACCCCACCAATCAGCCCTAAAATGTATGCTCTACAATGGACTACTAATTTTTATGGTGCAGGTTCTGCTGGGAGAATCAACATGTTTTCTTTTAATCATTTTAGTTTAAGTGTTGATCCCACTAGTACATTCTTTGGGGGAACAACACCTATATATATTTTGCACACATTAGTTCCAAATCATAATATGTTGGGCCAATAATTGGTCTTCCATCAACGTGTAAACCCAACTGAAGAGCAACATCTTCTAAGGTGATTATGCATTCACCAACAAGAGATGAAATGTGTGTGACTCAAGTCTCTACCTTTCAACCAAAGTAGTGACTAAAGTGGAATCAATTTTAACTTTTCTAAGCTTTGCAACATGTGGAACCCAGCTTGAACCAACAAAGATTCGATTCTAAAATCTGAAGAAGGCATAACATGAGCTTATGATTGGATTACATCGTCTGTTACCTACAAAAAATAAAAATAATAACAACATCACTATTTGTGAACCATAACATAATTAACATTCGATTAAACAAAATGTATTACATACTTCTCCAAATCTATGTAGGTATTGTTTCCAAAAAAGAGAAACAGTAGTAGATTTCATGGTTTAGGCTTTGGTACTAATGTCAAGAAGAAGTTAAAGAGGGATATATGAGAACGAGACATAGTGAGGTTGTGAGTTAGTGTATATGATGGCAATACATGCATTGTATTTATAGAAAAAAACTAACAGTAAATTGATTCATTCGATGGGATCTTGGTCGTTGATTTTGTCGGTGGGATCTTAACTGTTCAACGTGTGTTGCTCCAATCGATGATATCTAGGTCGTTCATTTTGCTAGTGGTATCTTCGCAATTCTTTTTGCAGTGTATGTGACATGCCATTTAACATTATAAATATGGTCTACACTGAGACAATCTGATCCATCACCTCAATCAAAAACCTTACTATTACCATAAACCCTAAACCATGACTTTATCATCAGTCAATGCGATTGTGTACTACAATAGCGCCATCATAACAACTAAACAAGGTTCAACATTTGTAAGTGGTTCACCAAAGATAGTTCAACTTGACAACAGAATGTCACTTGATGCCAAACAAGATTAGTCTACCAAATGGTAAAGTGATCAACTTGTTTATCACACATGTTTTTTTAATTTCAAATATGTATTTTAATAATCAAATAAAATGAAAATACAAAGGAACAAAAACACTATATTTAAACTAAGAAATAGAAATAGACAATATTTAAAACAATAATAAATAAATATTTTTAATAATTCATAATAAACAAACATATATTTAAATAATAAATTATATTTTGATTTTATAGTGAATAATTAAAATTGTGATATAAATTTATTTTTAACTATAAAATATTAAAATTTAATTTTAAAGATGAAAATAAAAATAAACGAGTGATTTAAAAGAGATAGACGTACAATAAAATTATGAATATGTAATAAATTACTTTAAAAAGTTCTATTATATGTTATAGATTTTATTTTTAGGTTTCATTTAATCTATTTAAAATTTTAATTTGGTCTATTTAAAGTTTTTATATAAGTCTAATTTTTCTTTATATTGGACAATAAACTCATAAATCATTGAGAAAAAATCTATGTAAAAAAAATTATAATCTATAAAAATCAAAATTATCATTACTCAAAACACGATAAAGGTGAAAATACACAGGGATAAAAAATGAAATAATATAGTAGAAGTATCATCTTAAAATTATTTTTTAACAACACTTTCTTTTAAATCAACTTTATTTCATTTTAAATTACAAATCAAATTAAAAGAAATAACAAAAATAATACAAAGTCTTCTCAAACTACAAATTATTTTAAGTTTAAACAATTTAAGCATAAATATAGATGATTAAAAAGGAAAAAATAAAAAAAAACAAAAGAAATTAAAAGAAATAACATAAAACACATGTTATGAAATCAATTTTTGCCGTGTTATAAAAACAATAAAACCTTAGTTTAGAAATCAATTCTTGAGAATCTGATTTCTTAAGTGAACAATAATTTGTATCAGCCACCTAAATAATATTTTTCTTGCATTATTTGCGTAAATAATTATTTTATTTGTATTATTTATGTAAATAACTACTTTTGCAATACCTTGATTTAATAAAATATTTATTTTATTTTGAAATTATTTTATAAATTTGCAACTGGATTTTGGAGTTAATATATACTAAACATCATAAAAAATACAAATTCGGTAGTTGAATAAAAATACCAAAACATGTAAATTAATAAAAACAAAATTATAGTAAAAAATAAATTTAGAAAGGAAAAGCGTGGATCATATTAGAGAGAATTTTTTTTGTTACATAAATATGATTTAATATCTAGCAATAAAGAAAGTGGGTAAACTATTTATAACCTTAACCAGAAAATTTCCATCAATTATTTAATAATAAAATGCATAGATAATGAAATATATTTGCAGTTATTAATGTAGTATTTGCAGTCTATAAAACATATTTAAAAGTTCATAACTTTTTTTGTTTTTTAAATTAATGTAGTATTTTTTTATTAGTATACAAATATGTTTAATTACATATTCAAATTTGTTATTTTTTTATTTTTTTTAATTTATACATCTTATAAAAGTATTATATCACTATGGTATTACTTGAAAAAGAACAAATCATAATAAAAGTTAAGCTTAAATTTTTTAGACAATATTTACTCGATTAAAATTATAATTAATTATTTTCTTAAATTTTAATGTAATTATATATAATTTTAATATGCTACTAAATAATTTTAAAAAAATACTAGATAACTTAAATGAAATGTTTAAACCGATTCGTCAAACCAACTCTCAAATTTGGTTTACAAACTGAACCGTTTAAACCAATTTGGAACCAGTTCAGTACTGATTTTTGCACACCCCTGTACATACGTTGCAATTCTTTAATCTTCTGAGTTCAATGCATCTGTCATGCAAGAAATAAACTGAAAATATGCATTTATGCATAATAATCCAGATTGTGCACCAGATATTTTCCAACCCAATGTTCCAAAGTCAACAACTTAGGGTTGAATATATTTTTTTTATCAGCACTTAGGGTTGAATATATAGTAAACATAAAAAATATGGACAATATAGACACAACCAACACAAAATTATATGGTGTCTGATTGTGGGAAGAGCTTTTCCAACATGTTGTTCGAAAGGATCCTATTGGGGTCCAATTCCTTTCTTGCTTTATTGTATGCATCCACAGGAAACCGCTTTCTTAGCCTTGCTTGGAGGGCTGCAAGCTCCTCCTTGTCCTTTGGAACCTAGACAGCAAATAATATGCACAAAAATTAAGTATACTTCAATGTTCAAGCACTTTCCTTTCATGTTCCAATTGACAAATAAGGCGATATCAACTGGATGCACCTTCGACACCTAAGCTGGTACTTAATAAACACACACACAAATTAGAGTAGGTAAATACAACCAGAAAAACAGCTTTATAAAAGCTGAACAATATATAATAAAACAACTATTCTAACGCTCCCCCTAAAGCTGAAGCATATAAATTAAATGCTCCTAGCTTGGAACATATAAACTGAAGCATCAGAGGATGAAAACAACTCCAAAATAATTCCCATTCTCTAAACCCAAAACAACTCCAAGGTAGAGAACTCCAGTGCACAAAATACAATGCCAAAGAACTGAAGATTCTTCTTCTAACTCAGATGCTGCGGAGGAACAAACTGAAACCCATGGCAGCAATGAACTCACATCTACTCCAACAACAAAAACTGATCAAGCTTTAACCAATCAACCTTCCAACATGACAGCAATGCAGCCAATAGATACAAGATCACCTCAAGTAATTTTGCTCAGATTGGTGGCTGATTGGGAGACAACCAACTTTGACTAGTGGTTGATTGGGAGAAACAACCAACAGACTCTCCCCCTAAAGCTTACTAAGCTTTTAGCATTTACAATACAATATCTTGACCCAAAAGATGGTTCTTGACCAGATCGAACCCCAAGAACAGCAACTGAGTCAATGACTAGGACAACCAATGCATCTGGGACTTATCTCTAACAGCCCCTCCACAAGCTAGAAGGTGGACTCAACACTTCCAGCCTGGGATGAACAATACAAGTACAAAATGAAAGCGCAATACAATGAAACATGCCGGAAATACATCAGCAAAAGATAGACAATGACTGAAAACATTCAAAGACAATTGGAATATGCTTAACCATTAAGCAGAAGCCATAACACAAGGCTTAACCACTCAACAAAAGCAAACACACTTGACCACCTAAAGGGCAGAAGCAAACCACTAACTAATGTTTAACCATCCATGGTAGAAGCTTGACACATTGCTTAACCACCTAAAAGGCAAAAGCAAACCAAGCTTAACTATCAAGAGTAGAAGCTACACACGATGCTTAACCACTCAAGACAGCAGCAAACCAATAACAGTGCTTAACCACCATATAGGTAGAAGCAACATAGCTTAACCATCGAGAGTAGAAGCTAAACATGGTGCTTAACCACTAAGACAGAAGCAAAACAATATTTGAATGCTTAACCACCATAAAGGCAGAGGCAACACACCAATGCTTAACCAAAGGCAGAAATTTGACATCAATACTTAACCACCATGGACAGAAGCAAATGACTGTTTTTTTTATAAAAAAAAATAAACACCTAAAACCTCTTGATGAATGGAGGGGACAGCAATAGTAAACAGAGAATATATATACAGCAGAGGCAACACACCAATGCTTAACCATCCATGGCAGAAATCTGACATCAATGCTTAACCACCATAAAGGCAGAGGCAACACACCAATGCTTAACCATCCATGGCAGAAATTTGACATCAATGCTTAACCACCATAAAGGCAGAGACAACACACCAATGCTTAACCATCCATGACATCAATGCTTAACCACCATGGACAGAAGCAAATGACTTTTTTTTTCAAAAAATAAACACCTAAAACCTCTTGATGAATGGAGGGGACAGCAATAGTAAACAGAGAATATATACACAAGAATAACAGTTGGACAGGAGTGATTGATAACAGAGATGACCAACTTAGAAGACAACCAAGAAAGACAGGACCTTTTACAGAACCAGAACACAAAACCCAAAGGAAGGAGGTGTTAAGTTCAGACCGACAAACCAAATAATGAAAAAAAAAAACAAAAAGAAGTGAACTTCACACCTAAAACAGACTTGGAAGACCTGACTTGGATGAACCTTTTTTTTTAAAATAGAGAACAGTGGTGCAGGACGATGGTTTGTGGTGCTGGACAACTCCAACAGAAAAAGAAGACCCAAACTCAAACCGCACACCAAACGAAGGAAAATGTGAACATGAGGCCCAAATGATGATACCCAGGAGGAATAAGGTAAAAGTAACAGCAGAAATGGGATCTGCAGGTGAAAACATCCAAAAACAGTCAAATAGTGACATCTCCGTCAGTGGCTCCAGCAACTGACGTGGCGACTCCAGCAGCGGCGGTTGAATCTGACTAGAGAGTCAGACTTGCCGGAGAGAGACGAACACAATGGTGGCAGTGGATGTTACTAACTCCCCAGATAAACGTTGTTGAACAAACTGAAAGAGAGAGAGAAAACTGAAGAAAAGTGAAAATGATTTTTATTGATTTGGAAAGTTAGTTGCAGTTAGTTACATACAGAGGTATATATAGACCTATGTTCTGTTAACCTTACAGAAAACAGATTGTAACTAACACTAATAGATTCTAACTAACACTATCAAAGCTAACTGCCCTTACCATCATACTACAGCTGTTTATCACTAGATGGGTGCTATTAGCAAAAGCTAACAGCCCTTACAATTAGATTACAAAATGTTTTCACGGTTGTACAATAACATACTTCAATAACCCCTCAAACTTAAGGGGAAGAGTTTTCAGAAGAAACACTCTTCACATTGAGTTTGCCTCGGAGAACTTCAAACCTTGATGCAGAAAGAGGCTTAGTGAGTACATCAGCCCACTGATCCTAAGCTTGAATATGGACAATAGAAAGCTGCTTGGCTAGAATCTTCTCCCTTACAAAAAAGTCATCAATTTGCAGGTGTTTTGTGTGGCTGTGAAAAACTGGATTGTGTGCGATAGAGAAAGCACTCTGATTATCACAAAAGATAACAGGAGTGGTAAATGGAACTTGTAATTCTGTCAACAAGGAATGAATCCAAGTCAATTCAGTGGAAGTCTGAGCTATGTTGCGATACTCAGCTTCTGTACTAGACCTGCAGTAACCTTTTGCTTGCAAGACCACCAAAATATTAAATTTGGACCAAGAAAAATAGCAGTCCCTGAGGTAGAGCACCTGTCATCCACATCTAATGCCCAGTCAGCATCACAGAATGCTCGAATAGCAAAGGGCTTTGTAACAGAAGTGGGTTGAAGAAGCAGACCATTAAACAAGGTGCCCTTCAAATACCTTAATATTCTTTTCACCATTGTCCAGTGAGAATCCAAAGGGGCAGCCATAAATTGACAAACTTTGTTGACAGCAAAACTGATTTTAGGTCTAGTAAGGGTAGCATACTGTAATGCACCAACGACAGATCTGCATAGTGTTGGATCATGAAAAGCATCAGCACCATGTCTAGACAACTTGTAGTTGGAGACCATTGGAGAAGAAATAGAGTGAGCTTCAACCATGTTAGTTTTGTGAAGTAAATCTCAAGTGTATTTGCTCTGAGTCATCAAGATAGAATTGTTGGGCAAATACTTGATTTCCAAACCCAAGAAATAATCTAAATGACCAAGCTGCTTGAGTGAAAAGGCAATATTTAGTTTGTATGTAAGCTGTTGAATCAGAGAAGTTGAGCTACCTGTTAGAATTATATCATCTACATAGACTAAAAGGTAAACAACATGCATCTGTTGGTGAAAGATGAATAGGGGTGAATCACTTTTGCTCCCAACAAAACCAAACCGCAGCAAAGTAGACTTTAGCCCATCAAACCATTGTCTTGGGACCTGTTTTAAGCCATAGATAGCTTTTTTGAGTTTGCAGACTGGTGATTTATCTACAACTTCAAAACCAGGAGGTTGTGCCATAAAAACAGTTTCTTCAAGTGCCTTAATAACAAACTTCAATAAACGTAGATCTGACAAAATGTGAAAAGGATGAAAATAGATGGCCAGAGAAGGTGGCGACGCGTGGCAGCTCCGATGATCTAGTACAGGGTGGGTTTTGCCGGTTGTCAGACCCTAATTTCATTCGAGTATAATGTTTTATCATTCAAATATGACGTTTTGATCATTGCTAATCAAATTAAGGTGTTTGGTACTGGTTGCAACACAAGGTAGAAGGATCGCTCAAGTTGATGTTTGATTATCAAATCTGAGAATAAAAACCACAAAGAAAGAGGGCAAAATGGCCATTTTTTGGATGTTTCTGGGCCTGAGCTCGCCCAGGCCAGCATCTGGCTCGCCTGAGCCATGGAATGCCTTCATCCTGAAGCAACCAGCTCGCCCGAGCGAGCTTCCCCTGCACCAAATAACTTTTTTTCTATAAATAGCCATGCAGGGGGAAGGGTTTAGGGGTTGGCAATTGAAGGAACTGAAGCAAAAACGCATGGAGAAAGAAAAGAAGAAAAAAGCAAAGCCGAGGTGCCGCTGAATCGAACCGTGGATCATTTCCTACATCTTCTCTCTTGCTAGCCTTGTACCCTGTGCAACAATCGGTTAGTTTTTCTTAAGATTTTGATGTAATCTACCTTTATGGGTCCTCTGTGATATTATGTGTGCATTTATCTTCTCCGCTTATCGTTGGTAATTTCATTTTATTCGTAAGGCTTAATTCTAGTCAATCACTAATGTCATAAAAATTGGTTTTTTAGTGAGACTGAAAGGTAATAAACACAACAAAAATGAAAACAAAAAATCAATTCACAACCCAACTTCTTTTCATCAAATATCACTTGAGATCGTTTCAAGGTCCAACGCCTTAACGATTCTCTCTGCTTTTTAAAATTTAAAACGTCGTTTCAAGATCCAACGCCTTAACGACTCTTTGTTCGCAATTAAAATAAATATTTCAAAAACATAAAATCAATTTAACACAAACATTCAGACTTAAAGAACTACATAGGTCTGATTTCCTCATTGCACCTGAGGATACGTAGGAACAAGGGCAACACCCTTGTCAATTCGGAAAAAAAAAATAATAAAAATAATGTAATAAAAGAAAAGCAATTTACCGCTCTTGGAAAAATAAATAATTTTGAAGTCATGTTTTGCACTCTCGATTAAAAGATGTTGTCCCTTGTGACAGTGCGTAGGGTGTTAATACCTTCCCTATGCGTAAACAACTCTCGAACCCTCCTTTTCAAAATTAATAGACCTCTTTTTGATTTTTCTAACTTTTTCCTCGAATAAACGTTGATGGTGACTCCACTTGTTCACTCCCTAGGAGACAAACGTGCTTTTATCTATTTTTTTTCGCCATCCCGTCGTGAGGTAGGTTGCGACACTGGTGACAGTGGGGCAAGTCTAGTGGTGCTTGCGGTGACAACCACTACACATTGAGAGACCGCACACTAGTAAAGAGAATGTGTTGCCAGAAAACAAAGAAAGTCATTGGTAAAAGAGAAACATGTTAGGAGGATGATGTGCGGGTGTGTGAGGAGTTATGGAAGGGGATGAAGTGCGGGTGTTTGAGGAGTTATGGAAGATACGGATTCCACCTAAAATTGTAATCTTTGCATGGAGGCTACTAAAAGAAAGACTGCAAACAAAGTCAAACTTAAGGAGGAGACGGGTGGAACTCAATGACACATTATGCCCATTCTGTGGGAGCCATGAGGAGAATGAAGCACATCTATTCTTTCTTTGTGACAGAATCATCCCGCTATGGTGGGAATCCATGTCCTAGGTCAACATTCATGGTGCTCTTCCGCAGAAACCTTGGCAACATTTCTCCCAGCATGTGATCTGTTTGCCTAATCGAATTTGTGATAATAGATGAAGGTGTTGGTGGTTGGCCCTCACATGGTCAATGTGGCAGCACCGGAATAAAATAATCTTCTCAAATGACACTTTTGATGGTAACAAGGTGATGGAGGATGCTATTTTTACACTTTGGACGTGGCTGAAGAGTTTTGAGAAGGATTTTGCAATCCCCTATACTTACTGGTCATCTAACATCTCAATAGGTTTTGTCTCTTCAGGGGGGTAGAAAATATAGGAAGTGGGAGCAGCTTATCACTGTATTTCCCTGCCTCTGCAGCTAATGGTTCCTTTCGAGACTGTTCTTAGTCTGATTTTGGAACCATGATGCTCGCAGTTTATTTACATGTACTGTTTGTACTTCTGGTACTCATTATATATATATATATATATACACACACGTTATCTTTGCCGATAAAAAAAAATTAAAATTGGCTCAAAGAACAATATAATCGATTATTTGGCTCTGCTCTGTTTTATATTGTCAGATATGCACAAAGAATCGATTAACTCAAGTGATAATCGATTATTTCAGGCTAGCCAAAAACATAGGTGTGCAAATCATCAATTAAAGGCAAATATAATCCAATTATCTTGATAAAGCTAAAACTCAGGTGGTTTTAAGATCAAGTTATCAAAATAATCAATTATCCTGAGCAAATAATCAATTATTTTGGTTTTCAACTACAAATAACAAACTTTTCACCTCTAACAGTATGACTCTTATTCCATAATCCATTTTAGAGGGTCTTGGAGAGAAACATGAGCCACGAAAATCATTTTTGAAACAAGATTAACAAGTTTTGTCATATAAAACAAGATTGACAATGCATCTCTCAAGGACTTAAGGAGTCATCATGTGAAAGTGGATAAGTGTGTTTTTATTTTGCAAATCTATCACATTAGGTGATATCAATCCTTTTACTTGGTTTTTCTGTTTAGTGTTTGTTTGAGGTTTCTCAAAGGTAATCTTGTAGCGGGTTTCTACAAGATTGGGGAAAATTTTATTGAGGGTGTTAGGAACCAAGAATTGAAATGATGAAGAAAAGCAAGAATTTTACTGAATAGTAAGAAAAGAACAGAAAATAGGAGAGAAAAACTCTCCTCCAAGGGTTTCCCCTTCACAAAGGATTTCTCCTTTCACAAAAAGCTAATGTTGAATTCACAAAAAACAAATCTCCTTCTCTCCTATCCTTCTTCCCCTATTTATATCTAATAAACCCCTCTAACTAACTAACCCATTTTTTTCAAAGGCAACTAACTAACTCATTAATAGTCTAACTATCTTAATAGAGGGTGTCAAAAACCTTGAAAACTTTATATGTGCATGTGTTTGAATAGCTGGAATTTGGTTAGTGAAATCTCAACCAGGTTAACTGAGAAACTGGATGTAAATCAAAGTGATGGTGATAAAGCCAATATAAAAATTTGAGTCCTCTCTATCTCTATCTCCTTATTTTACTTTCTTGGTTATTTGTGATGTGTTAACTGGTTTCATGATAATATAGTTCAAACAAGAATACTATTACCTAGGAAAATTGAACTAGGCTACCACATCTGTATTGCTAAATTGAGGTTGATTCAAGGAAATTTTGTAAGTTTCATTAAAGGCCTTCGAAAATAGTTTGGGGATTTTAAAACTTTTCATTGATCCAATTCACCCCATCTCTGATCCAACCCTTTTGCTTAACACTTTCTATTGTAGCAACATAGGTCCAACATTTTTTTTTTTTTTGCTCAGCAAAAATATATACTTTGTATTAAATGAGTACCAGAGGTACAAAATATTACAATTAGAGATACCAAGATCATGGTTCCAGATCAGACTTGAAGTAGTCTAGATTGGAACCAGAGCTTGGGAAGCAGGATTACATATTTTGTAATTGCTGTAAAGTGTAACCCTCCACTAACAAGTGAAACCTAATCTGAGATTGCTAGACCAGTGATTAAAGCTGGTCCCAAAATCCTTTTCTAGGTTGCGAAGCCATGACCAAAGTAGAAAAGTTGCATCATCCATGATTTTGTTGGCGTTGAATGTTGCATTGGAGAAGAGTATCTTATTCCGCTGTTGCCATATGGTCCAAGTCAAAGCTAACCACCAACTCTTCCACCTATTAACCTTCACACCCTGAGGCAATCCATTAGTAAATTGGAGGAAATGATACCTAGGGATTTGTGGGAAAGGGCCCACAATTTTTACCCAAGACATCGATTCCCACCATAAAGGGGTGATTTTGCTGCAATGAAAGAACAAGTGGCTTGCGTCTTCTTCGAGTCTGTTACAGAACAAGCACCTCCTGACATTTACTTCCACTTGACGTTTGTGGAGGTTTGCTCTTGTGGGAAGGCGATCCCTAAGTACCCTCCAGGCGAACACTAGTACTTTGCTAGGCGCCTTTACCTTCCACAATTCTGCATAATCCTTATCCTCTGCCCCTTCATGTAGAAGCTCCCTCATCATGTTGTAAGCACTTTTTGCAGAATAATACCCACTAGAATCTGCCTCCCACACCCACGCATCGTCTCTTTGTGGGTGAATCTGCTTACTGTCCACATCATTCAGAAATGAGATTGCCATGCCTACCTCATTATCAAACAGCGGTCTCCTCCAAGAGAACTCCCATTCCCACCCCAAATCCTTGCGCACCCCCATTTGCTGAACGGTGTGATTCTGCTGATTAGAAATGAGGTACAACCGTGGATACTTGGCTGCTAAAACTCCTCCAACCGCAATCCATTCATCCTCCCAAAACTTAATTCTGCCACCACAGCCAACCCTCCACACTATGCTTCTCTCTAATGCCTCCCCATAGTCCGAATGATGTAGGGCCATCTTTAGATCTCTCCACCAAGTAGATTCTTTATTATCTCTAGAAACCTCGTGCAAGCTCCTCCACCCCCCATACTTGGACTCCAATACTCTAACTCATAGTGCGCCTTGCTGCTGAAATAAATTCCACTTCCATTTTGCAAGCAATGCAATGTTGAAAGTGTTTATATCCTTGATTCCCAACCCCCGTTTTTCTTTTGGGCGACACACTGTATCCCATTTTACCCAAGCTATCTTGTTATGATCCTCAGCTCCTCCCCATAGGAATTGTCTCTGTAAGCGAACCAGCTTATCCAACACCATTTTGGGAACCCTGAAAAATGAAAAGAAATATATAGGAATAGATGTTAGGACAGATTTTATGAGAGTCACTCTCCCCCCAAAAGAGATGTATCTTTGCTTCCATCTCGCTAGTTTTCTCTCACACTTGGTAAGTAGAGGATCCCACATAAGGCGCCTTCTTGGGTTTGCACCAATAGGAATGCCAAGGTACGTAAAAGGAAAGGACAACAAGCTACAATTGAGATAATTTGCTGCTTCAAGTTTCCATTGCTCGGTCATTCCGAATGCACCAAAGCTGCTTTTTGCAAAATTAATTTTAAGTCCCGAAACAAGTTCAAAAGCTCTCAATATTGCTTTGATTGCTTTTACGTTCATCATAGTAGCCTCCCCAAAAAATATTGTGTCATCTGCGTACTGAAGGATAGTGATGTCCACATTATTTGAGCCCACTTTGAATCCCCTACACAGGTTTCTCCCCTCAGCTGCCTTTAGAAGCCCATTTAAAGCTTCAGCCACAATATTAAATAACAGGGGTGCTAATGGATCCCCTTGTCATAAGCCTCTTTGCGGGATGAACTCATGCGAGGGACTACCGTTCACCAGCACTGAGATAGAGGCGGATTTTAAGCAACCCTCAATCCACCTAATCCATTTGAGACCAAAATCCATTCTTCTTAGCATATATAACAAGAAATCCCATGCCACTGAGTCATAAGCCTTCTCGTAATCAACTTTAAACACAATGCATGGTTTCTGGCCTTTTTTTGCTTCATCAACAACCTCATTTGCTATAACCGCGCTGTGTAATAAGTGCCTACCTTCAATGAAGGCAGATTGCCTTTCGTCAATGATTAAAGGCAACACCTTCTCCAGGCGGTTGGCTAGAATCTTTGCCACTATCTTATAAATGCATCCTATAAGTGAGATAGGCCTATAGTCATTCAAGGTTTGTGGCTCTGGCACCTTAGGAATGAGTGCTATAAATGATGCATTGCAACCCCTTGGGAAACATCCATTTGTATAAAATTCATCCAGAAATCTGAGGACGTCAGGTCTGATTAGATCCCAAAAACTTTTGATGAATTTGAAATTAATACCATCTGGGCCTAGGCTCTTCTCGCTCTCGCACTCCCACACTGCCCTCTTTACCTCCTCTTCCTTGAAACGCTCCTCCAGCATGTCACTTTGGTGGCTTTCTATGGTCTGAAAAGGTATACCGTCCAGCCGTTGTCTAACTTGTTCTGGTTCTTGAAAACATCGCATGAAGAATGATCTTACTTCCTCTTTGACCCTTGTTGGCTCTTCTATCCAAGATCCGTCAACCATCACTCCTTTTAAGCAATTGTTTCTGCGTCTGGCATTCATTATCAAATGGAAATATCTTGTGTTACAATCCCCTTCTCTGATCCATTTGGACCTTGCCTTCTGCCTAAGTAGAGACTCATGTGATTGAGCTGCACTCCACAACTCTTCCTGAAGGTGCTTTCTGGTTTCTATTTCGATGGGGGTTAGATGTCTATTTGCTGAATCTGTCTCCAACTTGTTCAATTCTTCTTCAATTTTCTTGAATTTCATGAAGGTGTCCCCAAACTGTTCCTTATTCCATACCTTTAGCCTTTGCTTCAATCTTTTAATTTTTTCTTTCAACACATACCCTCCCCATCCACTTTGCTGAATACCATTCCATGATTCTTCTACCATTTTCCTGAATGATAAGTCTGATAGCCAGCAATCAAGGATCTTAAAAGGTTTAGGACCCCAATCAACTAGTTTAGATGTGAGCATAATTGGACAGTGATTAGAGAAGTTTCTATTCAAGGTCTGCTGGGTACTTGCAAGCCATTTGGCGAGCCATTCGGGAGACACTAGGAATCTGTCTAACTTACTCCTAGCGGTGCCATTCGGCCGAAACCAAGTAAAGATTACCCACTCATGGTACTTCCTCAACCTCCAAGTCTCCAATCCATTCATTAAACTCATTTATGTGGCTTTCTCCCCATCCCCTAGTACAATTGCCCACTCTTTCTGACTCCAATCTGATGTTATTAAAGTCACCCAGGATACACCAAAGCCCCCCTGGATTCAGAATTTTCAACTGTTTAATATTTTCCCATAGAACTCTTTTGTGCTGAATATCACACGGTGAGTATACTGTGATGATGTGAATTGGTTGTCTCCTGTCGTCATTTCCCTTCCAACATTACGAAACCTTGCCCTATGACCTTCCTGTCTAACTTGAAACTATTTTCACTCCACAAGCATAGAATTTCGCCTGCTGAGTTCAAGGCTTGTTGTGCTTCCCAACTAACTTCGGAGTCCCCCCATAAGGCTTGGCACATGGATTTATTTATAACTTCCTTTTTTGTCTCCTGTAAACATAGCATGTCTATTTTTTGTTTATTGACCAGTCTTCTAATTGTTGGCTACTTGATCCCCCTACCCAACCCTCTAACATTGTATGTGATTATATTCATTGCGAAACCCTCCTGCATCTCAATCTGTGTGCTTCTTCTTGATCTCTAGTCTCCATGTCCATTATTTTTCTTACAGGATCCCCTTGCGAAGACCCATTGGTGACCCCCAATGATTTTACCAGCTCCCACATATCTGCTGCTTCCTGCTTGTGAGAGTGAATAAAATCTGCCTCTTCATGTTGGATTTGTGTTGGTCTATGTTCGCTGTTGTTGGTGTATGCAAGTTGTTCCGGCCCATGTTTGACTTCAGCGCCCTCCACTAGCTGAGATGAGGTTGGATTAATTGGCTCTGGATCCATTGCAGCAGTTAAATTCAATCCATGTGTAAGGCCCGAAATAAATTTCCTTTTGGAACTCCTTTTTCGCAAATACACTTGCCACTTAGTTGTTGGTGGGCTTAAGTTCTGTTGTGGGTGAGTGATATGGGGGGTGTGGATAGCGAAATCCAGCCCATCAGCAGAGTCCCCTTCATGGTCACGTGACCTATTTTAATTTGAAATGTGGGTCTTCATATTCTCGTGCTGCCCTTCTCCCTCAAGCTTTCCTCTTTCAGGCTCATGGTCAACCCTCGCGTCAGGGATTAGAATCCCAATTGTGTCTGCAATGCCAATTTCGTGAAAATCTCGTCTCTCACATGCAAGGTTGGTGGCGGCAGAGTCCATTGGGCATGTACCACTGTGCGATGACTGCCCGTTGTCCGTTGGAGTGTTTGCACAGCGGATAACATCTTTACCCTTTGGGTTAACGTTATTTTTTTGTCCGCTGGATAAAAGAGCATCAACGGGATTCTGGGTTCCGGGAGGGGAAGCTTGAACGCCGGCCATCGTCGTGACCACGGTGGGTGCACTGACAACCGTGTTGTCGCTGAATCCCTGTACTTGCATGTGGAGCTCTGGTCCCACCGTCGAGGTGGTGCTATATGGATTCTGCAACTCGGCGTTTGGCTCTGCCACCATGACCTCCACCTCCTCACCAGTCATCCACGCATTGCTGGTAATCCCGTTTAGCGTACCGACGTCACTATCTGCAGATTCTAATTCTTTAGATGAGCCATACGCACTTCCCTTCCGGCCATAGCAAGTGTCGGAATTGCTGCCATTTTCTTCTACAATATGCACAATATACACCTCCCCGTGTATATGCACATTAACAGTGTGTTGTATGTATGGCTGCCACAGGGTTTTGACAAGAACCCGTACCCTGTCCATCCTTTTAACCAACTCGACAGCATCGTCCACATCCATCATGTCGCCGATTGCGGCCACTATGTTTCCAATCTGATGCATGTCCCAGGCCGTGATTGGTAATCCCCAGCAATAAACCCATGTCAGTCTGTAACCTATGCGCAGCTTAGGGCTCCATTTCTCCAAGGAATGGAATGGAGTAAGTCCTCCCTCTTCTTCCTCCTGCATCATGTGCTTTGCGCCTTCGTCAGAGAGGCCTTGCAACAAGACCATGTCAGCACCCATGTACTTCGACGAGATGTCGGCGCTGATATCCCAGTATAGGTCATCTTCTACCCTGTCAAACATGGCGAGATTTTTCAATCTTCCCACCCACGTCTCGTTTGCCCTCTTCATCAACGATTTTGGGATATCTAGGTACACTGAAGACCATGATGTACCATTATTGCCTCTGGTAGTACCTGCGGTTCTCCTTGACCCTGAAGTTGCGTTATTTCTTGCTACTACCTCCGCGTACGACCCATGGTCTGTAGTCGATATAGATTGAACATGACGAGGTATTGCTTCTTCTTTGTGCACGTCGTGCCTCGCTTTGTTCGTGTTCGAGATTGGCTTAGCGACCTTGTTTCTTCCAAATATTGGAATATTTACGTGCATCTTGAGACCGCCAAACACGGTGTTGTCGAGTGTCCACTCCAGCTTCTGTGCATCCTTGACGCCTTCGAATCTAACAAACCCGAACCTCCTACCATTCTTGTTTCTATTCTTGGCAATGAAGATTTCCCTTACGGCACCAAACGCTTTGAAATGGTACCATAGTTCTTCCTCCGTCGCGTCGTCAGGGAAACGGGTAAAGTAAAACGATGTTATGTTTTTCCTACTCCTCCAATTAGCTCTACCGTAGCTCTGTCCTTGCCCTCGCCTGTTCCCAGCATGCCTACGATGAGGATCCTCTCTCACCTTCTCACTGACGCGCTCTCTGGTTTGGTTCCTATGCTTGACTCTTACCCACCCATTCTCACCTTCTCTCGTGCTCTCACTGTCTCTCTCTCTCTCTCTCACTCTCGCTCGCTCTCATTCTCTCACACATAGGTCCAACATATTATACAGAGCAAGTCAAATAGACAATTCAATGAGGAAATTAGGCCAAAGATCAAATAATTTTGCTAAAAGTAGTTGCGGGGCTTTTGGGGTGTCGGATCAGTGGGCCTATGGTGCATCCAAATACCTCAATTGTAACTTGATGTCCTTTCCTTTCACATATTTGGGCATCCCTATAAGTGTCAATCCCAGAAGATGTCAGACATGGGAACCCATAATTACTAAATGTGAGAGAAAATTAGCGAGATGGAGACAGAGACACCTGTCTTTTGGGGGGAGAGTGACTCTCATAAATTCAGTGCTAACATCCATTCTGATATATTTTTTCTCATTTTTCAGGGTTCCTAAACAGGTGGTCGACAAACTAGTCAGATTACAGAGGAATTTTCTATGGGGTGGGACACCCGAGCAAAACAAGATTGCTTGGATCAGATGGGATACAGTGTGTAAGCCAAAGGAAGAAGGAGGACTGGGAGTCAAGGACATCACCGCGTTTAATACATCATTGCTGGGAAAGTGGAAATGGGATTTGTTTCAGAATAAGGAGGAGACATGGGCAAGGGTACTACAATCAAAGTATGGCAGTTGGAGGAATCCGAAAGGAGCTCCGAGGGCATGGAGGTTACTCAAAGACAGATTGCCAACCAGAGATAATTTGAGAAGGAAACGGGTAGAATTGCACGAATATGTGAGTCCTTTATGCAAATCAACAGATGAGAGCGCGAGTCATTTATTCTTTCACTGTAGCAAAATTCTCCCAATATGGTGGGAATCGTTGTCTTGGGTGAAATTGGTGGGGGCTTTCCCACACCACCCAAGACACCATTTTCTTCAACACAGTCATGGAGTTTATGAAGGACTGCAGGGGAACAAATGGAAATGGTGGTGGTTAGCACTCACTTGGACTATTTGGAAGCACAGAAACAGCATTATCTTCTCCAATGCTACTTTCAACGCTCACAAAGTAATGGATGACGCAGTGTTTCTAATTTGGACATGGCTTAGACACTTAAAAAAGGATTTCACTTATCATTACAATCAGTGGTCTTCAAATCTCAAAGAAGGTTTTCTTCGGACATGAAGATAGAAATCTAGGATTCACTCCTGTACTTTTCTCTTTTGTGGTTTCTTCCAGGTCCTGTAGTTACAGTGCCTGTTTTGTGAACCAGCTCCGGAGTGTATCTATAAAACTTGTATACTTTAGTACCTCTGGTTTTCTTTTTCACAGCAAATATCAATATATTATATATGAAATTCAGTACTAGGTGTACTGAAAGTACAATGATAAAGACAAGGCAAATGCAGTCTGAACCCCACTAGGAGGAATCAATAGACAGACCACAATATAATACAAACCCATCCCCTCTAGGAAAAAGCATCCTTCAAATTGGTTGACCAAAAATTAAAATGTAGTTGGAAACCCTTCTCCACACACTTTAGCCAAGACCAGGTGTGGAATAAGGCATCATCCATGACCTTTTCAGGAATAAAAGGCTGGTTCTTGAAGATCATGCCATTTCTATGATGCCAAATGGACAAGGACAGGGCTATCCACAAAAATTCCCATCTGTTGATTGTACAAGTTTGCCTATTCCACTGAGAGAATTGCAAAAAGTGATTCTTTGGTCTATGGGAAGAGGACCCACTCTATTAACCCATCTCATTGGCTCCCACCAAAGACTCCTAGTCTTTGAACAGTTGAACATAAGATGATTGACCGATTCTTCTTCATATTCACATAGAGGGCAGCTGTAAGAAGGCAATGTGACTTGTCTCTTTCTGAGATTATCCCTAGTAGGGAGTCTATTCTTGAGAAGTCTCCAAGAAAAAGCACTCGCTCTTAGGGGAATTTTCAATCTCCACATAATCTTGAGGGCATTGTCTTCACTATCATTATTATGAGCCTCCTGCAGCACTTTGTAGGCTGATTTTGTTGAGAATAGACCATTAGAGTCAGACTTCCACCAAAGGAAATCCCTGCTGGATTGGTGTATGTGGCCAGAATCAATCTCAGCTAGGAAATCAGCTACCATTTCAATTTCATGATCAAAAAAATCCCTTCTCCATGATAACTTCCATTCCCATCTGTCCTCCACAAAGTCTCCCATAGAATTGATTGAAGAAGTCTGCTGTTTGCTTATTAAGTATAGATGGGGATATTTTCCTTGGAGGTTATAATTGTCCCCCAGCCATTTATCCTTCCAAAAACTGATCTTGGAACCACTTCCCACCCTCCATTTTAGGTTATCAATAAAGCAATTGTTGTGCTGCTGCTGAAAGATAGCCTTCAGGTCCTGCCACCATTGGGAAGTGAAATTCCTCTTTCCACCAGAAATCAGCTCCTTCCACCCACCATATTTAGAAAGTAAAATTCTAGTCCAAGGTTGGTTGTGATTATTAGCCAGCTCCCACCCCCATTTGCCAAGTAGAGCCTCATTAAATTTAGATAAATCTTTAATCCCTAGGCCCCCTTTGTTCTTAGGAAGACAAACTGTGTCTCACTTCACCCAAGGAATCTTGTTGGCCTCTTGATGACCTCCCCAAAGGAAATTTCTTTGGATGGAAACAATTTTGTGCACCACTTTTTTAGGGATCTTAAAGAAGGATAGTAAGTAGATAGGTAAAGCTGATAGGACTGAGTTAATGAGAGTGATTCTGCCCCCATAGATAAGCTTCTTTGCTTCCATTTTGCAAGTTTGACTTCAAACTTCCTTATAATAGGCTGCCACACAATCCAGCTCTTAGAAGACACCCCTACTGGAATTCCAAGGTAAACAAATGGAAAATCCATAGTACTGCAGTTGAGGAATTGGGCTGCATCCCTGCACCAACTTCCAGATTTACCCAGACAACCAAAGTGGCTTTTAGAATAGTTTATCTTGAGGCCAGAAACCTCTTCAAAGCACCTCAGAATACATTTTAAGATTCTAATATTATGCTGAGTGGCATCTCCAAAAAACAGAGTATCGTCAGCATATTGGAGGATGTTCACTTCTTCTTTTAAAGATCCCACTTGGTAGCTTCTGAACAGATTCTTGGACACAGCTGACCTCATCAAACCTGTGAGACCTTCCACTACAATATTGAAAAGAAGAGGTGCAAGGGGATCACCTTGCCTTAGACCTCTCTTAGGAGCAAATTCCTTAGATGGGCTTCCATTAACTAAAATGGATATGGTTGCAGTGGATAGACAACCATTTATCCATTTCCTCCACCTTTCACAGAATCCCATCCTCATGAGCATGTAGTCAAGAAATCCCCAATAAACCGAATCGTATGCCTTTTCAAAATCCGCTTTGAAGACCATGCAAGGTTTATTTCTAGACTTGGCCTCAGCTAAAGCCTCGTTGGCAATCAAAACACCATGAAGGATGTGTCTCCCCTTCATAAAAGCCGTCTGCCTTTCATCTATAAGATGAGGTAATACAATGGCCAGCCTCTTGGCCAAAACTTTTGCCACAATTTTATAGACACACCCTATAAGGGAGATGGGTCTATAATCATTGAAAGATTGAGGGTCATTAAGCTTTGGGATGAGAGCTATAAATGAAGCATTGGTTCCTTTTGGAAAGGATCCATTGATATAAAATTCATCCATGAACCTCATGAAATCTGGTTTCAAAACCTCCCAGAAATGTTTAATGAAATTGAAATTCAAGCCATCTGGGCCAGGGCTTTTGTCCCCCCCACAATCCCAAACTACAGATTTGATCTCCAATTCAGAAAATCTGGACACAAGGCTTTCTTTATCTCTTAGATCAAGAGAAGAGAAGCGAACACCATCCAATGCTGGTCTATTAGAACATTCCTCCGAAAATCTGTCCTTGAAATAGAGGATAGCTGCATTTTTAACACTGCAAGGTTCATGTACCCACACACCATCCATGAAGATACCTTGAATAGCATTTTTTCTTCTTCTATGATTGATCAATCTATGGAAATAGGTAGAGTTGTTGTCCCCTTCTTTTAACCACTTAACTCTAGCCTTTTGTCTCAACATAGATTCATATGCATAAGCTGCCTCCCACAATTGGACTTGAAGGGATTTCTTAAGATTCACTTCCACTTGGGATAGAGGTCTGTCATTTAGTCCAGTCTCCAAAGAATTCAACTCCTTTTTAATATTATTAACTTTTCTAGCATTAGCTTCACCATTTGATAAGCTCCACTGCTTTAAGCACTGTTTAAGGATTTTTATTTTGTGATTCAGAACATATCCTCCCCATCCTGGAGGGTGATAATTGCCCCATTGCTGCTGCACTAGTTGCTGAAAACCCTTATCCTTCAAACCACCAATCCATAACCTTGAAAGGTTTTGGCCCCCAATCTATGTTCTTTGACTTCAATAGGATGGGGCAGTGATCAGAATAGTCCCTATCAAGCACGAACTGAGTAGAATCAGGCCAATGCACCAACCAATCATCTGATAAGAGGAACCTATCCAGTCTACTCATAGCACTGCCATTAGGTCTACACCAAGTGAATCTTCTCCCAAAAGACCTAACATCCTCTAAAGCCATGTCTGAAATCCAAGAATTGAATTCAGAAATACTAGGGTCAACACCCACTGACTGAGCTGAGCTCACTCTCTCATCTTGGTGCCTTATCGAGTTGAAATCACCTAATACACACCAGAGGGCTGCTTGAGAAGCTGTCTTCAACTGAAGGATCTCATCCCATTGCTGTCTCTTTCTTTGTAAATCGCAGGGGGCATAAACATTGATTATGGAAACCCTCTTATTGTCTTTAATCCACAGCCCTTCCAATAGAATAAAACCTCTCCCCACTACCTTTCTGTCAACTAAAAAAGAATCATTATTCCATATACATAAGAGGCCACCAGCAGCACTAATTGCAGGTGCAAACTCCGAAGAAGCATTACAGTCAGCCCATAAATACTGACATAGTCTTCTATCAATGGACTCCATTTTTGTTTCTTGGATGCAAAGAACATCAAGATTGTTGGTCAAGGTCAACTTTCTAATGGCTGACCTTTTGACACCACCACCCAACCCTCTAGAGTTAAAAGATAAAATATTCATGAGGCAAGATTATCCCTTCCCATCATAGCTGGTGAAACTACTACAGTCTCACTAATATCCTTGACAGTCTTCATGTTATCAAAAGAGGCCTTATGTTCATCAAAGGTCAAGCCCAAATGCCTGGCTACTTCATGGTGGAAGTCCTCCTCAGCCTCTGCAAGAACATTGATAAAGCTGCTTGAAGGAATGGGACTGAGACAGGTCTGAGGCGGAATTGGAACCACATCAGCTGCATCCACCCCCCCTAACAAGTCATCTTCCATATGAATGGGGCCACTGTTTGCAAGGTCCAGAGGTGATGGCTTATTGTCATCCCTTCTGGTCTTAGAAATTCTATTTGTATGGCCCAAAGATTTTCTTCCTGCACCCACCTTTTCTCTAGAATAAACTTTTAAGTTATAAGCAGTTTCCTCTCCCTTTGATACTGGGCCGTTAGTATTCAGGCCCAAGTCCTGCATGACCCCTTCCATCCCCCTATTCTGAGTGTTATTATTCGAACCACATATCTCTTTAATTGAGAGATTTGAATTTGGTTTGACCGCAGGGCATAACTCAGAGGTAATATCCTCTGGACCATGCTGAAAGGCCCGAAGGACAGCCCCTTTGACGGTATCAACGTCCTTGGGACCTTCATCACCTTTTTCCTCAATCATCGTCTGCTTCTGACCAGGGAAGGTGAACCTACGAACCTCCCTTCCACTTGCATGCAAAGAGCCTATGAGAGGACCGTTGTGATCCTCCTGACGCACGGAGCAGGATGGCAGGTCCACAGCAGGAAGCAACTCCCCATGGTGAGACGACACGTCATCGTCTGAGAAAGCCTCGGACTCCGCGCGCCAAAGGTTGATGGCCTTGGTCCACCGGCGCCGACATCCGTCCCCCAAATATTCCGACGATGCTCCGTCAGGTATGCGTGTTGTCAAGTCTTCGTCGGAATCCTCCATTGTTGTCGTGAACGGTGATGGCGGAAAAGCCTCCAATTCCGACCAACGCTGCCGTTTTCCCATAGCTCGAGATACCTCCTCCCTCAAGAACAAGTGATGCTCCGTTTCATTAACCATAGCCACCATCGATTTGGAGAAGATAGGTTTCTCCTTTGTGCGTATCAGAACCCGCGCGACGTCAAGTCTCGAACGGTCCGCCGTCTCCTCGTCAAGTTCAATAATTTCTCCAAATGTCGAAAGCAAGGTCGCGAAGTGTTCAGCGTCCCATATCTCCAAGGGGACACCCCAGATATGAATCCATATTAAACGGAATTCGGGCTTCAACTCCGGCGTCCATTTCTGGATTGAATATAGCGGTGTCTCTCCGTTGGATTGTTCTCTGAGGTTGATCTTATCTGCTTTAGCTTCGTCCATGTCGTGGAGGATAATCATGTCATCCCCCCAATATGACACCTTCACCTCCATACCTACCACCTCCTGAACCTCATCCACCGCCCTCTCAAACATTCCTCTATTTTTTAGACGACCCACCCAGAGATGATCCAACCAATTAGTTTTCCACTTTGCAGTCTGCAATGTTACAGATGCAACACGAGCTTCTGATCCATTCTTCCCTGACAAAGGCACCTCAATCTCCTTCCCTTTCATCGTATGATCGTGCTTAACAGCTTCCGCATACGATTTCATGCTAGTGAAGGGCATATTGTTGAGTCTCGGTTGTTTGGGTTCCATAGGATTCATGGAGTCCTTCCATGCTCGAACAACGTCTCCCCCTGATCTCACCACTTCCCTTTTACCTCCTCTCTAAAACTTTGGTTTGTTAACAAACAGCTTCAATCTACCTTCATCCTCTACACCTTTAAAACGAACAAAACCATATCGTTGACCCTGTTTATTCTTTGATTTAGGTATGAACACCTCCCACACTTTTCCCCATTCCTGGAATAACTTCCAGAGATAAGTTTCATTAACGGACTCTGGGAAATGAGAGAAATAAAAGGAGATTATGTCCTTTTTATTCCTCCATGATAGGGGTCTGTGTTTTTCGCTTGTCAGGTGTGCATGAAGATTATTCTGTCGGCGTGGTCCTGCTCCTTGTTCAATTCTTTTCTGTAACCGAGCCTTCCTTCTACCTCCCACTTGAATCCAAGGGTCCTCCTGGTGTTTGTTATTGATGCATCTGTGATTGGCAGCTGGTCTGTAGAAATCTCTTTCGTGAATGGCGTGACCTCTTCTCCTATCCTCCTTACTCTTTCTGTATCTGGCCCTTCCGTTAAGACTCTCTTTTAGGTCTCTAGCACTCGAGCGTCCTCTCTCTCGCACAGGCTCCCTCTCATACTCGTTCACTCCCTTTCTCTTTGACTCTCTCTCTGTATCTTTCTGTATCTCTCTCTCCCTCTCCATCTTTGATTCTCTCTCTCTCTCGTTCTCTGTTTCTCTCTCCTTCTCGTTCTCTGTTTGTCTCTCTGTTTCTCTCTCTAACCATTCTCTCTCTACGGATTCAAGTAGGGTAATCAATCCCACTTAGTGCGAAAAGGCTTATTAATACCATGTTGGACCTTATTAATACATATATTATTTTTGCTGAGCAAAAATAAAAAAAATAAAAAAATAAAAATTGGTACATCATATCCAAATACCATGTTGGACCTTTCATTTTTTATGATACTTATGATTACCTCAATCTTAGCCCAGTGTTCATATGCGGAGTAACGATCCCATAACTTTGCCTGAGTCAAATGCCTATAATGAAAGAACTCTTCTGTTATATCTTTCCTTTGCCGACCATCCATGGTAGGGAGGTACATGATTATACCTACCTGAAACAACATCAAAAGTATAACAATCTTCAAAACAGCATTATAATGTTGAAATTAATGGAAGGAGCGAATGTTTTGTATTTCATTGGTTCAAAAACTTGACATTAAAGATGATGAAAGACATTACTATGGGCAGTTGATTACAATTAAAGTCAAGTAGTGAATCTAATGCCTATTGGATTTCTTTTCGGCAAATAAATAATCTTTCTCCACAACAAAAATGCATAACTGGAGAAGCCGAATTTTAGCATTTAATAAAAAATATTTCATCTTTTTCTAAATGCCACTAAAAATTTTAAATCCCAATTGCACCCCAAAAGTTTCTTTATACAAAACATGAGAAAACAAAAAAGAAGTAGAAGCATCAAGATAAACATGGAGCTAAGCTCACTTCATATGACCATGTAATACCAGTTCACCCATCCTGGCTTAGAAAAGAACTTGGAACTATATCTGCACTGCAAAATCACCCAGGAAAGAGTTTTATTACCCAAGAAAATATATCATCCCCAGACGGACTTGAAGCAGGACTCAAGGAACTCCTACTGCTAGCTGTCCAGCGCTGCTCAATTGGAGCAGGTGCAGGTATGTCTTCTTTCTCTATAAGTAGCTTCAGCTCTTCAATGTATTCAAGGTCTTTCATGCTTGGATTAGCTAGTTTTCCAGCAGGGAAACATGCCTCTGATACCCACTGTTGGCCTCCGCAATCAAAGCCCAATATTTCATCACTCCATCCAACCCTATATCCTTCTGACTTTCGCCAGAACTCGGCCTCAGCTTTATTAATGCTGATGATGTGCTTTTTATTGAGAGGATCTAGGGCAATTAGCTTATCTCTTAATTCTGTGAAAGAAAGCTCATCTATATTTTGTTCACCATCTTCTGCTGATTTACCCCTGGATCCTTCTGCTCTGTATACAATAACAGAAACTCATGCAACTTGAAACAGAAAAGTTCACAACATGCAACAATAAAATAGCGACACAATTTACTAAAGATATAAAAGAGAATGAAAGTTGTTGGCAATATGTTAGGAACCAAGAATTGAAATGAGAAAGAAAAGAAAGGATTTCATTGACTAGTAAGAAAAGAACAGAAAATAGGAGAGAAAACTCTCCTCCAAGGGTTTCCCCTTCAAAAGGATTTCCCCTTTCACAAAGAGCTAATGCTCAATGTACAAATGATAAGACCCCCCTCTCTCCTATTCTTCTTCCCCTATTTATATCCAATAAACCCCTCCAACTAACTAACTAACCCCTTAACTAACTAATCAATATCCTAACTGTAGTAACTAACTCATTAATAGTCTAACCATCTTAACTAACTTTACCTTCTCCTTATATCCTAACAATACACCCCTCCTAAAAATCAACCTTGTCCTCAAGGTTGGAATTTGAAAACTGGAATTGCACACAGAAACTTCCTCAAGTTTTCTCCAATTGTTGGAAGACAACTGCACCCCTTGTAGCTTAACTGGGAATGACCCACTGTCCTTGTATGCAAACTAAGGTCCGGCGGATTCAGTGGTGGGAGGGACAAGGGTGACCTCCATATAACTTTAATCACCATGACTGCCTCAGTACATTCCTTCTCCCTTTAGCTCCACTGCTGAGCTGTCAGCCATAGATGCAACAAAGTTTAATGCTAAAGGCACATCCAGCAAGTTGACATTCCAAGATTCCAACATCATTGATGTTCTGTCCACCTTCATGATCGAATTTGGGTCCAACAATGAATTCTGTTTCATCATAACAATCTTTTTATGAAAATCTGAATCTTGAAAAGAATGAGGCTTGACTGCATCACCAGCTTCAACTTCCTTCTTGATCATCTTTGGTATTGGGTTATCAAGAAAATGGTCTTCGCAGCCCACATTCTTCACTTTGTTTTCCTTGTGTTTCTCCCTCTTCATCGAAGGATCAACTTCTTCCTCCATCATAACTTTTTCAATCTTTGTTTCTCTTACTAATATTGCTTCATTGTTTTTGGTTTCCTCTCCACCACATAGTGTGTGGTTCTTGATTACTGAAACTTCTTTACTTCTGTTTTCTGATTTCAAGAACTGCAATGGGTCATCGTCACACTCAAAATTGTTACCCTTTGAATCAGTTTCCCCTTCTATGCTTCCATCAAAGGTGGGAAGTTCCAGGTTTCTTGTCCAAGAACTAGCCTTTGCTTCACTGCTTTCTAACCCACTTCCCTCCATGTTATGTTTGTCTTACTGAGTCGAATGAGGATCAACCTCTTCAGTCAATATCTTGCACAACATATGTTTCAGCTCTTAAATGTTGATCCTCTCTTTCAAGAACACTATGGAACTCCTTTTTTCAATACGGGATTCCTTTTCCTTGCTTGACATGCACTCCAAGATCAATTCTTTGATCTTGTCATGTCTAGCATATTGTCCTTGATGTGGGCAATGTCACGTCGCAGCTCCGTCAGTTTTTCCCCTTGAGCGCTGGCCAATTTCTCCAATGCTCCCACATGGTTTTCCATCACGAACACAAATCCGGCAGGACAGACCAATTTGTTAGGAACCAAGAATTGAAATGAGAAAGAAAAGAAAGGATTTTAATGACTAGAAAGAAAAGAACAGAAAATATGAGAAAACTCTCCTCCAAGGGTTTCCCCCTCACAAAGGATTTCTCCTTTCACAAAGAGCTAATGCTCAATCTACAAATGATAAGATCCCTCTCTCTCCTACCCTTCTCCCCCTATTTATCTCTAATAAACCCCTCTAACTAACTGACTAGCCCCTTAATTAACTAATCAATATCCTAACTGTAGTAACTAACTCATTAATAGTCTAACCATCTTAACTAATTTTCCCTTCTCCTTATATCCTAACACAATACTAACAGAGAAAGTAATCAAAACTATAGTAAAAGCATAAGAACACCAATCTTTTTTTTTGCTCAGCAAAAATAGATAATATATATTAATGGAGTACCAGAGGTACTAAATTACAGATATTGGGGTGCCCAACACAAATATGCCCAAGACATTGGTTCCAAAACTGACTAAAATGGAGTCAGGAGTGGAACCACAATGGGCTACCCCAGCTGAAACAAAACTATATTAGATAAAATTACTGTTACATGAACCCTGCAGAAATGTTACTAGACCATTGGTTAAAATGCATGGAAAAATCCTTCTCTAAATTCCGCAACCATGTCCAAAGTAAGAAAACTGCGACATCCATAACTTTGTTGCTATCAAAATCCTCATTGGAGAATATCATTTTTTTTTTTTTTTGGTCAGCAAAATTAATATATATTGATATATGAGGGAGTACCAGAGGTACTATAGATACAAGAGTATGTAAGTAATGCTGGTAAAGCCTCATATCAGGCTGAGTACAGACTGATAGGAGCTTACTAGCATACTACAGAGCGTCAAAAATTACAAACCACAGCTAGTGTTACCCTAGTTTACAGAAAACCAGCTGGTAGATTGCTAGACCAATAGTTGAAATGCAATGTAAAATTTTCCTCCATTGTTCTGAACCATGTCCATGCCAAAAACAGTGCATCTTCCAGCAACTTACTGCCATTGAATGGAGCATTCATTGGAGAATATCATCTTATTTCTTTGCTTCCAAATGGTCCACGTGACAGCTATCCACCACCATTTCCATCTTTTGGCCCTCAAACCATCAACCATTGTTAGAACATGTTGTAGGAAGTGCATCTTAGGGTCTTTTGGGAAAGCAGAAGATTGGCTCACCCATGCCGATGATTCCCACCATATGGGGGTGACTTTTCTGCAGTGGAAGAACAAATGGCCTGCATCTTCCACCTCATTCCTGCATAAAGGACAGCTAGTGTCCGAGACTGCTACTTGTCTTCTATGTAAATTAATTTTGGTAGGTAACCTATCTCTAATTAGCCTCCAAGCAAATATTGCATACTTAAGTGGCACCTTCAGTTTCCACAATTCATGATAAACACTGTCGTGGATCCCATCGACTGTCGCTTCCCTCAACAAATTGTAGGCTGATTGCGCCGTATAATGACCACTTGGATCTCCCCTCCACACCCACCCATCTCTTCTATGCATCAGAATAGGCTGTCTTTCGATGTCATTTAGAAAATTAGTAGCCATGAGTACCTCGTTATCAAACAGCGGCCTTCTCCAAGATAGCTTCCACTCCCATTCCGCTTCCTTATAATCTCCCATGTGCTGGATTAAATGATTTTGTTGGCATGAAATTAGTGACAATCTGGGGTATTTTGTTCCCAGTGCTGCCTCTCCTTCAATCCACTCATCCTCCCAAAATTTTATCCTATCCTCACATCCAATTCTCCACTTTATACCTCTTTTTAATTCCTCCCCTTGCTGTGATGCTTGGAAGACCAATTTTAGATCCCTCCACCACAAAGACTGTTTTTTATCATTAGATGCTGCATCCAAACCCCTCCATCCTCCATATTTAGACTCCAATAATCTTACCCACAGCTAACCTTCATTGTGAAACAAGTTCCATCTCCATTTGTCAATAAGTGCAAGGTTGAACATGTTTATATCTTTAATACCCAAACCACCTTTTTCTTCTGGGAGGCAAACGGTCTCCCATTTGATCCAGGCAATTTTGTTATTATCCAATCCTCCTCCCCAAAGAAATCTTCTTTGCACACGTACTAACTTATCCAGCACCTTCTTTGGAATCCTGAAAAAAGACAAAAAGTAGATAGGAATAGAAGTTAAAACTGATTGAATTAGAGTCACTCTCCCCCCAAATGAAAGATGTCTTTGCTTCCACTTAGCTAATGCTCTCTCACACTTGTTGATAATAGGTTCCCACATATGATCTCTCATCGGGTTGGCACCTATAGGTATTCCTAAGTAGACAAAAGGGAACGACAGCTGACTACAATTCAAACATCTGGCTGCCTCGAAAATCCGCCTCTCCAACATGCCAATTGCACCAAAACAACTCTTAGCAAAGTTAATTTTTAAGCCTGATGCCAGCTCAAAAATCCTCAATATGGCTTTGATTGCTCTTACGTTCTCCATAGACGCCTCTCCAAAAAATATAGTATCATCCACATATTGGAGGATACTAATATCCACATTATTTGAACCAACACTGAAACCCCTGAACAAGGTTTTGTTGACAGCCTCTCTCACCAAGCCATTCAGTGCTACCATTGATCAACACGGAGATGGATGCAGATTTCAAACAACCCTCTATCCACTGAATCCATTTGGAGGAAAAGCCCTATCTGCTGAGCATATAGATCAGGAAGTCCCAAGAGACCGAATCGTAGGCCTTCTCATAATCAACTTTGAAGACAATGCACGGCTTCTGACCTCTTCTAGCCTCTTCCACCACTTCATTTGCTATAAGTGCACTTTGAAGCAAATGTCTACCCTCTATGAAAGCAGATTGTCTCTCATCTATTATAACTGGCATGATCTTCTTCATCCTATTTGCCAATATTTTGGCCACGATCTTGTACATGCAGCCAATGAGTGAAATTGGTCTATACTCCTCCAAATGTTGTGGATTAGCCACCTTTGGGATTAGGACTATGAACGAAGCATTGCTTCCCCTTGGGAAAATTCCGTTATGTCGTTAACATAGAACTCATCGAAAAATCTCAGAATGTTCGGTTTTAAAGTGGTCCAGAATCTCTTGATAAATTTAAAATTAATTTCATCCGGTCCCGGGCTTTTCTCACTCCCGCAGCCCCACACTGCCTCCTTTATTTCATCCTCCTCAAACCTGCCCGATAACATGACATTGTGATGCTGATTGATAATCTGAAAGCGAATGCCATCAAGACGGGGTCTTTGCTGGTTCTCTTCTCGGAATCTGTTATAAAAAAATGATCTGGCAGCCTCCTTCACCTTCTTTGGTTCCTCAATCCATGCACCATCAATCCAAACACCACTCACTGTGTTATTTCTACGACTTGCATTGACCAATAGGTGGAAGTATCGAGAATTACAGTCGCCTTCTTTTATCCATCTCACTCTAGCTTTCTGCCTTAGTAGGGATTCATGATGTTGTGCAGCTAACCACACCTCTTCCTGGAGCTGATTCCTTTTGAGAACCTCTAGAAGAGAGAGTTGTTTGTTAATTGTGCTCTCTTCAAATTGATTTAACTCTCCCTCCATCTTCTTGAATTTCTTGAAAGTGTCACCGAACTGCTCTTTGTTCCATTCCTTCAGCCGGTGTTTCAGTCTTTTAAGCTTTTCTTTAAGCACGAAACCTCCCCAACCCCCTTGGGTATGTGACTGCCAGCATTCCTGCACAACAGATGCGAAAGACTTGTCCAAGAGCCAACAATCAAGGATGCGGAACGGCTTAGGACCCCAATCAACAATCTTTGACCTTAGAACAAACGGGCAATGTTCGGAAAAATTTCTATCCAATGGCTGTTGTGAGCTTCCCGGCCATTTTGCGAGCCATTCTGGAGAGATTAGAGATCTGTCCAGCTTACTTTTTGCAGTTCCGTTGGGCCTAAACCACGTAAATTTTTTACCTATCCATGGAGCTTCTTCCACTTCTAATTCACCTATCCACTCATTGAATTCTTGTATACTTCCTTCGTCCAATCCTCTTTGGCTGACTCCGACTCTCTCCGAAGGATGTCTAATGTTATTGAAATCCCCCAAAATGCACCATAGCCCCCCTTGGATTGATGATTTCAGCTGTTTAATGGCATTCCACAAGATTCTTTTGTTTTGCACATCACATGGAGAGTATATAGCTACAATATGCACCTGCACTGCCTCCTTTGTCCACTGGCCTGTCAGCCAAATGAAGCCTTCGCCAATGGTTTTCCTCTCAAGCTTGAACGATCTTTCACTCCACATGCATAAGATTCCCCCAGCTAAGTTATTTGCCTGCGGCAACTCCCATGAAACATCAGGATCTCCCCACATTGTCTGACACCACGAATTTTCTATTGTGTTCCTCTTGATTTCCTATAAACATATCATATCTGCATTTTCTTTTTTAACTAGTCGCCTTATTGCTGCCCACTTGACCCCCCTCCCTAATCCTCTCACGTTGTAAGTGATAATATTCATGATGTACTGGTTTTGTTCCCCCCTTTCTCTGCTACCTTGCTGTCTCTTTCCTCCATGTTCATGAATTTCTCCACCATTTCCTCCTAATTTTCTATTCCAGATACCCCCAGCTGTTTTGCTAACTCCCATAATTCTTTTGCTTCCTGTTGCTTGTTTGTTGCTTGTTTTCTGCTGACCCTGTCTCCTCCACTGCATGCTGGTCCAATGACTCTCCTTTGTGATCAATGTTGAGCTGGCCTCGGTCTCCTTCCTCCTCTTGACCCATTAGCCTATGTTCCCGTGGGCTTGGGAGCTGTTGTTGCTGTTGGGAGTTTGGCTGTTGCAGTGGTGGGCCTGTAATTTGGGCTTTCGAGGTGTTCGCAACCCTCTGTTTGTAGCTTTCTGCCCCTCCTGGTTCGTGAAAACACCTTCCAGAAGTAGCTGGACAAGAGAGTGAAATATGTGGGCTTAATATTGTGTGTTTAGGTGTTGTGGGGGGGTGGGGGGGGGTGTGGCTAGTAAAGCCCAATGTGTTTGAAATTTGGCTTTCCACGTTGTCCTCACGTGATGTTTCCTTCAAGACTATGCCTTTACTTGCTGTCTGCCCAACCTCTGTACCCAAGCCATCTTCTCTCTCATCTTTCTTTTCCGTGTTTATACTGCTTTCTCTTTCCCCTCTCTCCTTGTTGTCGACTTGTCTCCATTCCGCAAAAGGAATGTCACGAGCTGTTCCATTCGGGGATCCCGCTGACCGTTCTGCATGCGCCACTGCGTCGCCGTCCTCTGCGCTACTTTCCTGACATGACTCCTTTGACCGCCAGCTTTTTCTATTACCCGATGGTCCTTGCGATTTTGAGTGACCATCGGGTAACGCCGATGACTGGTCTGCTGCGCCTCCGCCTACTGAGCTGGTGCCGTGCAATCGCGGCTCCCCCGCTGGGTTCCACGCTCTGTTCTCGATCACCAGCAATCCTGAGCTCTTGGCGATTGGTGACACCAGGGACCTTGAGCTCTTCGAGGTCGGTGATGCCATGAAACTGCCGTCAGAATCTATTTCTTCTGACGATGTGGCGTCGCTGCAACTTTTGCCCAACCACCTCGCATCATCGAGACCCCTTTCCTCCAATATACGAACCTCGAACATCTCTGATCCAAGGTAGGCTTGTACAGTGTGCTAAATGGCGGGTTTCCACGGTGTTTTGATGAGTACCCGCGCTCTGTCCATCCGCCGTCGATCTTCGACATCCTCATCAACCTCCACCAACTCCCCCATCACCCCCACTATCTTCTTAATGGATGACTCGTCCCATGCGATGACCGGGATTCCCCAGCATTGTACCCACGCAAGCCTGTGTCCCGAACGTAGGGCCGGCGTCCATTTCTGCAACGAGTAGAACATGGGGGTCGTGCCCTGACCCTCCCCGTGAACCAATTTGTTTGCTCTCTCATCGGTCAAGCCAAGTAACAGTACCATATCATCCCCTAAATATTTGTCTGTGACATCCATTCCGAGATCCCACCTAAGTTCATCTTCCACGCTGTGAAATCTCCCTGGGTTCGTCATCCTCCCCACCCACCCTTCTTTCAGCCATTTTTCCATTTCTGCAGATGGCTCGAGGTGTACTGACGATAAACCATCTTCATGGCTGTGTGCTCCATTCCTCTTGCCCGCTACTGCCTCCGCATAGGATATGTGGTGTGTTCTTGTATTCCTCTGGGTATGAAGGACTGCCTCAGGCTCGTTCCAGATGGGGGGCTTGTGTTGTTGATACTGTATCACCTCCGTAGTTTTCTTTTCTCCCCTCTGTCTCCCATATCGTGGAAGATTGACATATAGCTTCAATCCTCCTATAACCACACTGTCCAATTGGCTCTCTAATTTTCGCTCATCCTCTACGCCCTTGAATCTAACAAAGTCATACCTTCTCCCGTTCTTGTTTCGTTGTTTTGAAATAAATATCTCCCGGACGTCTCCCCATTTTTTGAAATGGTGCCATAGCTCCTTCTCAGTGTAGTTGTCGGAGAAGCGCGTGAAGTAGAATGGCGTTATCTCATTCCGATCTCTCCAGTTTGTTTGATTGCAGTGTCGCTGATTCCTATCCCTAAGTCTGGTTTGTGTGTATTGGTGCCTCTCTCTCAGTCTCACTCTGTCTCTCTCGAAAGCCTTACCTCTCCCTCTCACTCTCTCCCACCCTCTGTTTCTCTCTCCTCTCATTCTCAGAAGAACACCAATCTGAGATAACAGCACTTTCAACAACTTTTAGATCAATAAGAAAAATACATTAACATTTATCAGTCCATGCCTTGCTAAATTACAAGAAAATAGAGACTAGTAGGAATTTTAAAGACCTACAAATCGGTAAATGCAAACAGTTACAAATCTTTGGTAATTTCTTCAATCTCTGTGTTTCTACCTCTTAATGTAAATTTAAATAATATTCAAGGGACAAAAAATAAGAAATTCCACAAAATGAAGACAAAATAAGTGTAACCAATTGCAGAAAAATACGTGAGCAAGCAGCAGCTTCTACTAGCCTTTATTCAGTGAAAAAGACTCATTGACGCTTTCTCTCACATCTGGCTACTTTAGTACTTCCAACAAGTCAAAATAAACCAATAAATTTTACATTCAACAGACAAAGTATAATTGTACCCATATTTCTTGAGGGACTCCCGGTAAAGGTCACGCACATGCTGTATGGCTTCATCTTTGGTATATTGTGGTTTGAACTTGGGAGGACCTTTCCACTTGGAAACAGGATTGCATCGCACAACCACAACAGAATCAGTATAAGGGATATAAAGGTACTTAACATGCTTGTTCTCAGATAGCAATTTCCTGCATAAGATAGAAAAAGGCTAATAATAAAAATCTTTGGAAGCAGATTCTATATCACCTGTACCAGAGGTAACAATAATAGAAAATGTAAGCACATTCATGCAGCGAAAATAGCTAAGTGAAATATATGCAAGCATACAAGTATACTGCTACCAAGAATATTATATTAGAGTAAACACAAATTTTGGCCCACCAGAGGTATATGTAGCATCGTCTTGGTCCACTATTTATCAGTGGTGCCTAATTGGTCACTCCATGATAATTAATGCTATTAAATTTGCCATTTAAACACAAATTTGATGGCATTTAAAGGAGCAATTTGATGTTAAATATATCTTTGGATGACTGATTTGATACATTTATACATAGAGGAACAATGAGATGTTTTTTTGATCCGTAGGAATCAAAGACAGTGTTAGGGGATTTACAATAACTTATGCACCCAGCTCAACCAACTGTGCTAGACCCCCTAGACGGAACAATGAGATGTTGCATATACTTATGGAAGAACAAAACAAGATTTACCATATCATATTATTAATTTTTTAATTAGCCTGAATTCAGGAGACATCATCACTAGATTTGTCAACTCTAGCAATCAGTTGGCAGATGTGTTCACCATAGCCTTGAGGGGTCCATGGGTTAACTATATATGTAACAAGGTTGGTGCATATGATTTATATGCTCCAGCCTGAGGGGGGATGTTGAGAATCTGGAAAATATAAATCATTTTGGGGAAACATATCCCATTTAGGGGAAACTGCATCTCTTGGGATCATATGTAATTAATTCATCCATTCCATATAAACAGTACCGTAGGGTCTCTCTGACTCACGGTGTTTCTGCCTACTTGTTCTGTTCTTAAACAAGTACCATTACCAGTTACCACCATATATTTATGAATTTATGGGCTTATAATATCAGCTGAATTTTGGAGGTCATTGGTTCTAATTACATAAATAGCCTCTCCCCATTTATGGGGTTAACAATGCAAGCATATGAAAACTCCAAAATGGTAGAAGTCCTCAACACTGAGACACTCTTCTATTATTGTTAAAATTAGAATAAAAACTTAAATTGGTCACCAGAAATTTGCTGTCACCACATAAATCCTTGGAGATTTTTGTCACTAAATTAGTCTTTCGAAGATTGAAAATTGTTATCATATTTGTCCTTTTGTCATCTTTATAGTCTTCCACAAGGACAAATCTGAGTAACTTTTTAGATTTTTCAGGGACTAATTTAGTGATAGAAATGAATCTTTAACAAACTAATATGATGACACCATAATCTTTGGAAGACCAACTAAGGGGTTTACATTCATCATAGTTCTTGGGAGTAAAGCAAGATCTTGATCAGTGTTACAAAAATCTAGTGTTATTAATGTGATAATAATGACATTCAACATATATCTGTTATTTAATTGATTCTACCAAAAAGGAAAATATAAATTCCAACAATTACTTGTGATTTTTCTTAATCTCATTCATGGTTGAGACAACTGTGTGCTCCACAAGCTCCTGTCGATCAACACACTGAAGCGTGACTTCAGCCACAACTCCAAGTCCCCCAAGACCACATCGAGCAAGATAAAACAGTTCAGGGTCTTTATCTTTTGAGATCTCTATTGTCCCTTTGGCAGGGGTGACCAGCTTCATGGCAATAACTTGTTCATCAATAGGAGGCAATCTAGCACCAGTTCCATGCGCACCAACCTAAAACACATGAATGCAAATAATTTTACTTTGCTTTAAATGAAAGATAACACAGGAAGGTATAGTAATAGTACTACTACTACTAAACCTGAATAATGCCACCAATTTGCTGTTCCCTAATGGAAGCAAAATTCTGCAAGGTAAGACCATGGTCCTTGAGGCCATCGACAAGCTGCTGCACTCGAATCCCGGCCTGGACCCTGACAGTCTTGCTCTGCTTATCGACATCCAAGATCCCATCCATGAGAGCCAAGTTCACCATCCCGGTCCTGGAAAGCCCGATACCATTCGGCGAAAGCCCGGACCCCACCGGCCGGATACGGCTCCGCGCCTCCCTCAGCGCGCGCTCCAGCTGCTCCGCGTTCTCCGGCTGGAGGAAGTTGCGCGTCTGCACCTCGTGGGTCCCGCTCCAGTTGGAGACCGTGTGCAGGTCCTCCGGCAGCGGGGCGTACCGGAAGATCTGCGCCTTCTTGTGCTTGGCGTCGTCCGGGAGGGGGAATGTGTAGTAGGTGGCGCCGCCGCAGAAGAGGAGGAGGGCAGCGTAGCCGGCGTACTTGCGGGTTTCTGCATCCGCGGAGGAGTTGGGCGCCGCGGATGATGAGCATCGCCGAAGCAGGAGGTGGTGAAAATGCGAGTGGAGACCAAGGGAACGCTTCAGAACTAGAGTTCTCAGCATGTCTTCGGCTTCGCTCAACTCACAAACAAGGGAGTTGTACAGAGTGAGTGAGTGAGTGTGGCGGAAGCGAAACTTGGAAAATTTACGGACAAATGGGTAATTAACCATTTTAGTCATAATTTAATCCCCAAATAAATAAAAATTCTTATTTAATTCATAAACACGTAAAAAATATAACAATTAAATCCTGTAGCCTAAAACTTTATTCGTAAAAAATATAACAATTAAATCCTGTAGCCTAAAACTTTATTCGTAAAAAATGTTTAATTAATCTTAAAATATAATTTAATATCAAATAAATTCTTAATAATAATTTAATAATAAAATATTCTCACAAATTAAATAATAAAGATAAAATTATTACACTTTTAATACATTCAATTGTTAAAATTTATGAATCAAAATAATTATTTATCACAACAATCATGACAGATGTATATATAGTTATTAACTTTTGTCCCCCATGATTTTATAATTGGACCCATCTCAATTTCAATTTTCTAATCTTTGTCAAATTTTGTCTTTTATTGACTATTTTTGTCTGATATTTCATTGTCTTTTCAGTTCATTAGGTATTTTTATGTTTTATTTAACTGCACATATTTTTTCAACTCACCACACTTTTTCACATATTTTGATATAATAATACTAATTAGGTTAAACTATTATGTAATTTTGATCATTTTACTTTTTTTATAATTTTAGTCTAATCCTCAATTTTACATATATTTTATTTCTTTTGTTTTAGTTAAATTAAACTTTAGTTTAACATATTCACTTAAGGTGTCATAAAAAATAAATAAATATAAAATAAAAGAAGTAAATTTATTTAAAATTAAGTATTGGACCAAAATTGAAAAAAAAAATAGGACACTAAAATCATGGTTCAATAATTAAAAGAATAAAAGTATCATTTAGTCTAATTATTATTTAATATTTTTTAAATAAATTTCCTCACTGACTCATGTTCTTAGATCTGTCACTAATAGTAGGAGTGTGAATGTGGTGGAACTAGCAAAAAAATATGACTAAAATGAAATTTTCCTTTTTGTTTAGATTGGGACATCATTACCAAATTGTGCATGACATGATAAATAATACCTTATAATACACATTGTATGATTATTATTATCTTATACTCTTTTGAATATTCATCATACTCAAAGAGAAGAAATTAATATGTAGATTGTTGTGCTTCATACATAATAGGCCAATGAACTTAGTCTAATTATAGAAAGAAACGGTAAGTATTGAGTTATCATATTAACAAAGAGTATGCACAACATAAAGGGAATTAACAAATAATTTTTATATGCATTCACTATAACAAGTGGTCAATTTGTTGTGGTGAATGTGCTAAGTTTTAGTTTTTAGAAAAGAAGGTTTCAATGTTGCGAGGCATCAATTCACTATAGCAAAACTAAATTGTTTTAGTTTTTAAACACCAATTTTGGAGCGAAAATGAAATCAAACAAAAGAAAAGTATTGTTGAGATGAATTATAATTCTTCATATGAAACTCATTCCTAATCAATCTCCTAGTTCAATGCAACCAAGATCCAAACTATAATGACTAACATTAATTCCTTAGTGATTAATCCTTGAGTTCCAAGCCAAATCCCTAATTCCTTAGGTGATTTAAACCTAGAAACTCATAGCTGGGTTAGTGAACCTCTACAAAGTATTTGATCCATTCTAGGCATTAAAACCTTGCATAATTTCAATTCACGCATCCAAGGTTTCAACGCGTAAGCAACATGCACACAGTTGTAGAACAAATTAAACTAGGATATGTTTATGTGCATGATGTGTGTATGTTTTCTATGTTAGAGCATATGAGGAGTCATGAGCCTAGTTGTTAGGTGAGTGATGTTACTGATTTAATATATATCTATACACCAACTGAGGACATGTGTAGCTAGATACTAACCCTTAGAGGTAGGAGGAAGATATGCAAAATGTTATGCCTCACAAAGAGGTGATTTACTCAAGTTGGGCAAGTCAAAGTAAAGGAAAGGTTATGCGCATTCTCATCCAATGTTATAGTAAAGTAAGACCCTACTGAATGGTCAAGAGTAAAATAATGGTGCTTAGGTGTCTTAGTGCACTAGTGGCCTTAGATTTGGCATAGGATTGCCCATCCGTATGAGTTATACGGATTAAGTAATTCGTATAACTCATACGAATTGGTTAATTTGTATGCGTTATACGGATTTATAATATTTTTTCAATTTAAAATTAAAAGAAATATTTTTATTTTTTAAATTATAAATATATTAATATGATTGTTATACAAATTAATGTGTAAAAAAATTATTTGTTTTTTTGAAATGTAATTAGTATTATTATTTTAAATATTTTTAAATAAGTGTAGTTTGATAATTAATTTGTAAGTATTTGCTTTTATATTTTGGAAATGGTATTAATTATAAAATAATTTACACTTATAATTTATGTATAATTTATTTGAGTCGTTGCAGTCTAAAATTGATTATTTTTGGTTTAATTTGATGATTTATTTTATTATTTTGGAAATGGTATTTGTTATAATTTGATGAATTAGAATTGGGTTCATTAATATAATTTATTTTAGTACATATGGTTAGGTTATAATTTTTTATGTATTATATGGTTATAAATTTTAAGTAGAAAAAGTTGATGTTATTGTTTTTTAATATATAGGGTTTCAATTTTAATGTTTTATATTATTAAATACAATAAAAAAATACCTAACGTTTTATGTGATAGTATATGTATGATGCGGTTAGGGGTCGTTTGTTTGTGACTAAAATTTTTAAATATCTTGTTAAGATGGACGAAGATCAGTGGATGCATGACAATATAATGTCTGAAGAAATTGATATGAATGAACAAAATGAAGATGAAGATGGTATGAAATCAGAACATGTTGATTGTTTTGATGCATTCAATACTTCTCAGGTATTAATATAATTTTTTTGTTGTTAAAGTAAGTTATTGAATGTTTGTTGAAGAGTAAAAATGTTTGGATTGCATTGTAGGTGTTTGCTACTTGTGATGATGTTTTGAATTGGGCTCGAGCTGTTGTTTATGAAATTAGTTTTGAGGTCAGACACAAACACTAGTATAAGATGAAAGACTTCATTTGTCTTAATTGGTTATGAAAGGAGTGGTCAGTATAGGTCCAGGAAGAAAGATTTTGTAAGAAGAGATACTAACAGTAGGAAATGTGAGTGTCCCTTTAAGCTGTGTGGGAAATCAATGGTTGGAGGCCAAGGATGGATGATGAAGTTAACGTGTGGGAGTCACAATCATGAAATGACAAAGTCATTAGTTGGACATCCATACGTTGGTAGATTGACTAAGGATGAAAAGATAATTATTGTTGATATGACAAAGTCAATGGTGAAACCAAGAAATATTCTGCTAACGTTGAAGGAGCACAATGTCAATAGTTATACAACAATCAAACAAACATAAAATGCAAGAAGTGCATGTTGTTCTTTCATAAGAGACAGTGATACTGAAATGCAACAACTAATGAAGCTTCTTAAACGAGATTAGTATATTCATTGACATAGATTAAAGGATGAAGATGTTGTACATGATATCTTTTGGTGTCATCCTAACGCAGTGAAGTTATACAATGCCTGTAATTTAGTATTTTTGATAGATAGTACCTACAAAACAAATAGCTATAGGCTCTCATTACTTGACTTTGTTGGTGTGACACCAACAAGAATGACATTCTCTACTAGTTTTGCCTATTTGGAGGAAGAATGTCTAAATAATGTTGTCTGGGCTCTAGAATGGTTTCGAGGTCTTTTTCTCGTACGTGATACCCTCCCTAGAATTATTATTATTGACAGAGATTTAGCATTGATGAATGCAGAGCAAATTGTATTCCCTGAGTGTACCAACTTGTTGTGTAGGTTTCACATTGACAAGAATGTCAAGGCAAAATGTAAATCCTTGGTTGGTAAAAAAAATGCATGGGATTTTGCGGTGGATGCCTGGGGAGTTTGGTTTATTGTCCTTCGAGGATTGCCTTAAGAAGTTTGAAATTTCTTGTTCACCATGGCCAATGTTTGTTGACTATGTCAACCAAACATGGATAATTCCCCTCAAAGAAAAATTTGTTAAAGCCTGGACGAATAAAGTGATGCACTTAGGAAACACAACAACAAACAGGTATGAAAAATGTCATTTTTTATTAGGTTTAGGACTTAATGGATAAAAATACTTGTATTTATTTTTTTTTTTTTGTCTATTTCATATGCATAATTGAATCTGCTCATTGGACTTTAAAAAGACTACTACAAAATAGCCTTGGAGACCTATGTAGTGTTTGGGAAGCCATGAACAACATTATGATGCTGCAACACACTGAATTGTGTTATAATAATTTGAAATTGTTTGTGCATATGTAACAGGTTTTTTTAAGAGACTATTGTCCCTTACCACCTTTAGCTTTGTTATGGTCTAGACATTATCATCCTCAGGCAAAGCTGATGAGAATCATGAAACTGGCCAAATACAGGCTAAAGGCCCAAGTGGAGAAGGACGAAGGCCCAAGTGGAGAAGGACAAAGCCCCCGAGTGGAGAAGGATGAAGGCCCAAGTGGAGAAGGATGAAGGCCCAGAGGCAGAGACACTATCAAGATTATTAATTGTTGCTGAAGGCCCAAACTAATTTGAAGGCCCAAGTTAAATAAGTTTTTAGTTATAATTTATTTTTATTGTAATTTTGGCCCAAACTGTTTAGAAGGCCCATGTCTATTTTTATCTTTTTGTTCAGCTACACTATAAGTATGGGTTTTTGTTTTGAATAAGAAAACTTTTGGCATTTTGATCAAATTTGGTGAGAGTTTCTCTCCGGGTTCCTTGTTGAACCAATCTTAGACTTATCAAGGTAATCCTTGTGGCGTCTACCCTGACTTATCTTCCTTCATTGGAAGTGGCGTCTACCCAGACTTATCTTCCTTCACCGGAAGTGGCGTCTACCCTGACTTATCTTCCTTCACCGGAAGTGGCGTCATCCAAACCTTCGTAGCCTGTATCAAACGATCCGGTCCTACTCAGGTTCGCATCATCTGGTATCAGAGCTTCGGCTCTTGATACAGGTTCTATCCTATCCTATTATTTTTCTTTGTAATTTGTCCAGGTTCGTGTTTTGTCCTTGTTCTATTATTTGCATTTTTGTTTACATCTTGTTTCATTCTTGTTTGTGTCTTGTGTTCTGTTATTTGCATTTTTGTTTACATCTTGTTTCGTTCTTGTTTGCATCTTGTGTTCTGTTATTTGCGTTCTTGTTCTTGTTTCTTGTGTCTTTCACACTTTGTGTAAAAAAAAATTGCAAAAAAATTTGAAAAAAAAAGTGGGTGTTTGATCTTTGAACACGAAATTGAGGCATTTAGAGGTATTTTTTTGGAAAGAAAATCGTGGGTCAAATCCCCTATTCTAGATTCTCCTCTGAATTCTGAGCGTTTTGATATATAGTGGGCCTCAAACGGACAACCGTAACAAAAGTTATGAGCATTTGAAGTTTAATTGTCATATCTGTTATCTTATCTGCTATCCTATCTATTATCTTATTTGTTATCCAAATTAAATCTAATTTGTTATCCAAATCTGATCTGTTATCCAAATCAAATCAAATCAAAATTTGTTATCCAAATCAAATCAAGTCTAATCTGTTATCCAAATCAAATCCAATATGTTATCCAAATCAAGTCTAATATGTTATCCAAATCAAATCTAAATCCAAATCAAGTCTAATCTGTTAACCAAAATCAAATCTGATTTGTTATCCAAATTAAATCTGCTACACAGTCTGTGATAACTAAACTGTCTTTCCTGTTATATACCTTGTGTGTCTAATTTGATTCATCCAGGAACTTAAGAGGGAGTGAGTGGTAAAAGGTAAGAGTGAAAACATCACACAAAAGCCTATATTGAGATCATCAAACACGAGTGAACTACCATCAAAGAGAGAAACACGTGAGTAGAGTGTGGTGAGGTCCTGAATTTTTTTTTTTAATTTACTACAAAATTCTTTGTTCCTTAATCATGGCAAGAGCTGGTGACAATGGGGGTGTATATCATCAACTGGACGAATCTCAACGCTTATTTCTGGACGCGTGGACTACACAAATGCAACGTTTGTTGAACCGTAACAAAGAAAAGCCCTACAGACGAATAGCCAAATCTTCCTCATTTACTCTTAAACCTCTATCCCCTAGAGAAGTGTGTGATGACCAAATCAGAATGGGAGAAAAGAGAGAACAAGAGAAAGAAAATAGTGAGGCACCACAAAGGAATATGAAAAAGAAGAGTGATACACCCGAGGAAAAGAGTGATACACATAAGAGAGAGAGTGATACACATGAGAGAAAATTTAATTATTTTGCAGAGGCGAGTGAAGTGAGGAAAGTGTTACCTGCTTATGAACCACTCAATCTACAGTATTGCAAAGACAGTAAAATTTCTACTGATAATTCTAATGAGTTTACTATTTCTATTTCTCCTAGTGTTCAACCATTATTGCAGGAATTTAAAAATGTCTTTCCTAAGGAGATTCCTCATGGACTACCACCTTCAAGAGGCATAGAACATCAAGTTGATCTCCTCCCCGGAGCTTCATTGCCTAACAGGCCAACTTACAAAAGCAATCCCCAAGAGACTCAACGTAAGGATGCACATGCCAAAGTTGAGTATGTGAAAAGATTGTATGACCAAGTGAAGGTGCAAATTGCAAAGAAGAATGAAAGCCATGTCAAGCAAGCCCACAAGAAAAGGAAGGAAGTGGTACTTGAACCCGGTGATGATCCTGAACATTTGAGGACAAATGTTTTCCAAGAAGGAGGGAATGATGAGAATCATGAAACTGGCCAAATACAGGCTAAAGGCCCAAGTGGAGAAGGACGAAGGCCCAAGTGGAGAAGGACAAAGCCCCCGAGTGGAGAAGGATGAAGGCCCAAGTGGAGAATGATGAAGGCCCAGAGGCAGAGACACTATCAAGACTATTAATTGTTGTTGAAGGCCCAAACTAATTTGAAGGCCCAAGTTAAATAAGTTTTTAGTTATAATTTATTTTTATTGTAATTTTGGCCCAAACTGTTTAGAAGGCCCATGTCTATTTTTATCTTTTTGTTCAGCTACACTATAAGTATGAGTTTTTGTTTTGAATAAGAAAACTTTTGGCATTTTGATCAAATTTGGTGAGAGTTTCTCTCCGGGTTCCTTGTTGAACCAATCTTAGACTTATCAAGGTAATCCTTGTGGCGTCTACCCTGACTTATCTTCCTTCATTGGAAGTGGCGTCTACCCAGACTTATCTTCCTTCACCGGAAGTGGCGTCTACCCTGACTTATCTTCCTTCACCGGAAGTGGCGTCATCCAAACCTTCGTAGCCTGTATCAAACGATCCGGTCCTACTCATGTTCACATCAAAAGCAGTGACCAACTTCATATATTAGTAGAATGCAACAGTACAAAAATTTGATGATGTTGAAAACAGATCATGTTGATTTAAGTGAAGAGTGAAGATTCTACTACTTATGTAATTGTCATGTACTACAATTATATACAATTGTTTCATTGGAAATTCATATAATTATGTGTTATACTTTATGTTCAAACGATTTAAGGTTACTATAATACCTAGGGTTTAGTGTTAATTTATGTTATTAGGGTTAAGTGTTACAGGAAAATGGGGATTCTGAGGTACGCCACCAATTAGGGTTGATTGGTGCATCACAAATGAGGGGGTTTAGTGCCTAGGGTTTAGTGTTATGTCACAAGTTAGGATTTAGTGTTAATTCAAAACTTATGTTTTTTTGTTACGTGTCTAATATAGGGTTTATGGTTTAATTCACGACCTATGATATGCGGGTCCAATACTAATATAAAAAACATGTCAAATAAAATTTGTCAAATAAAAATGTTGTCAAATAAAATAAAATGATAAACATTGTCTAAACATTTCCTAAAAATTTCTAAATGTCTTTATGCGTCTTTCATACGCTGCCTTCGTCGCGACTGCACATATACATTGTGTTTCGCAGTGACACCTCTGACGATCCTTAGGCAGTCTTCCATCACACTGTATGCTTTTGTATCTTCTGTCACTATCCTCAGGTTCATCAATCGTTCTAACCTTTCAACTATTGCTTGGCAAACATCCTATGAAATTGACAACAACCGAAAAGGGTTATACACATTGCATGTTTAAATAAAATGAATATCAGAGTAAGCTGAATATATATGTTACCACTGCATGTCGAGGCCGCTCTACATGAGAATGTGCATCTGCAAGTGCTTCCTCCATAGTTGCTGCAACCATCGAGTACTGAGGAATATCTGGTTCAACATATGTGTCATCTTGCATGATAGATGGATGTCTAACTGGATCCCCAGGCTGTGCCGATCTCATGAAGGGATGAGAAATCATGTACAACCAATCGATGTAGCTGCACACTGTCCAGGCACAACCCAAATCTGACCCATCGGTGCAAGGTACTCAGAGAAATGTATTCATCTGTTGTCAATATATTCTAAGCATAATCTTGAACCTGGAGAGTATGGAGGAATAGTTTGAACATACCTAAACTGCCGCACAACCCTCTCTGGCCAGTGTATGACAACAATTGGACCCCATCGGATATGTTCAGAAAACAAAGAAACCAGCTCGAACTCTCTAACTTCATGGTGGTCATCGTAAGCCATCCAACAAACACCATCAAAAATCAATCTATCTAGACGTTTTCGATACGTTGACATTGGTAATGCCTTGCCAGAGGTCCAGCAGTAGGCACATGGTTTCCTTTCATGATAATCTTTAGCAGTAATAGCCTCAGCAACAAATGAAAAATGCTCATAAATCCAACACTACACATATTTTCAAAACAAAAAAAAATTAAATCAACACAATAGTCAACATCAAAGAACAAAAAAAAAATCAATTATAATTACCTATAATAGTGTGATATATCCGACAAGTTTTCAGATGCTACTCTTAGACACATCATTCAAATTGTTGTACATATGCACTAGGGCAGCAACTCCCCATGCATAGCTTCCACTCTGGGTGAGGTCTCAAAAGGCGTCCAAGAAAACCACATGCACGTGTGTTGCACTCTTATTAGCAGAAAGAGTGCAACCTAGCAAATGCAACAAATAAGCTCGAGCTGTTACAGTCCAGTGTGCTGCATCACATTTGCTACGGTAAATGTCTCGTAGCCATGATAGTCAAACATATGGCCCATGACATTATACTGTCTCAGCTCTTGCTTCATCTACACTCCCAGGACTCTTCTTATAACCTTACCTAAAGCCCGACTCAAACTTCTGGTTCTAACCATAATTTACACATTTAAACCATCATAACAATTTATGTCAAAATTCAAACAATACTTCAATCAATTACTATTCAATAATTCATAAATAAAAAAATTATTTGTAATATATATTTTTAATTAATTTTATGTAATCAAAATAACTTCTTTACTAAAAAACAACTTAAAAAAAAGACTATCATTAATTAAATAAATAAAATAACAAAAAATGTGTCTCCTTGCCTATTTTTTTACAAAAAAACTAATATATAATTATTATAGTAATATATTTATAATTTAAAAAAACAATAACAATTTAAAAACAAAAACTAAATTAATCTATTTTTAAGTAAAAAAAGAATATCTATTTAAAATAAAATTCAAAATAATATATTTATAATTAAAAATTATGTATGTAAAAAAAACTAAAATTAAAAAAACAAAAACTATTAAAAAAATAAAAATAATCTATTTTTAATTAAAAATCAATAAATATTTAATAAGAAAATTAAAAATAATATATTTATAATTAAAAAGATAATAACATTACCTATTTAAAAACAATAGCTATTTAAAAACATAAATAAAATTTATAATTAATATTTATAATTATAAAAGTAAAAAATTAACTATTTAGAAACAAAATTTAAACTAATGTATTTATAATTTGAAAAAACAATAAGTATTTTAAAACATCAAAGTAATATATTTAGAATTAAAAAAACAATATGTATGTAAAAAAAGGTAAAATTAATATATTTATAATTAAAAAAGAATAACTATTTAAGAAAAATAAAAATAATCTATTTTTAATTAAAAAAAACCATTTAAAAAGAAAATTCAAAATAATATATTTATAATTAAAAAAACAATAGCTATTTAAAAAATTAATATATTTATAATTAAAAACATAATAACATTAACTATTTAAAAACAATAGCTATTTAAAAACATAAGTAAAATTTATAATTAATATTTGCAATTAAAAAAGTAAAAAATTAACTATTAAAAAAAATTAAATAATATATTTATAATTTAAAAAACATTAAGTATTTTTAAAAAATAAAAATAATATATTTAGAATTAAAAAAACAATATGTATGTAAAAAAAGTAATATATATATATATATATTTATAATTAAAAAAAGAAGAACTAATTAAGAAAAATCAAAATAATCTATTTTTAATTAAAAAATAACCATTTAAAAAGAAAATTCAAAATAATATATTTAGAATTAATAAACAAGAACCATTTATAAAAAAAAATCAGAATAATATTTTTATAATTAAAAAAATAAATATTCAAAAAAATTCAAAATAATATATTTAGAATTAAAAAATAAATAGCTATTTTAAAAAAATAAAATATATTAAATTAAAAATAATATATTTAAAAACAATAGGTATTTAAAAAGAAAATTCATAATAATATATTTATAATGAAAAAAAATAACTATTTAAAAAAATTCAAAATAATATATTTATAACTAAAAGATAGCTATTTTATAAAAAATTAATATATGTATTATTAAATAATAAAAACATTAACTATTTAAAAACAAAAAATAAATTTATATATTTATAATTTATAAAGATAAAAACATTAACTATTTAAAATATAAATCAAAATAATATATTTAAAATTAAATAAAACAATAACTATTTAAAAACAAAATTCAAAATAATATATCTATAATTAAAAAGTCAATAACTATTTGAAAAAAAATTCTAAATAACATATTTATAATTATAAAAACAGTATCTATTTAAAAAAATTATATACTTATAATTAAAAAATAAAAGCATTAACTATTTAAAAATAGAAATAAAATTAATATATTTATAATTAAAAAAATAAAAACATAAATTGAAATAATATATTTATAATTAAATAAAACGACAACAACTATTTAAATACAAAAATCAAATTGATATATTTATAATTAAAAAAATAAAACATACGAATTAGGTAATCTGTATGATTTATACAGATTGATTAATCCATATAACTCATATGAATTACTCAATCTGTATGCATTATACAGATTCCAAACACATACCAAACACCAATGACAATGTCAAACGCTTACCTCGATGGCAGAAACAGCCCGACAATGGTGGACACGACCTAAACGACGCCAATGGAAGTTGTGGACAACGACAACGCAGCCGAGAGCACACCAAGAAGGAAGACAAAGAAGGTAGCAACTTGCGGCGTCGTACAGAGTGAACAAGGGAGCCTGGTTTTTAAAATTTAAGTGAATGACAGTTTTGTCACTTCACTTAAATTGTTGGGTGCACAAGTAATGGTACTAGGTGCACCTAGCAACACCCTCACCAAGGGTGTAACTGCGCAAGGGAATGTATATGTTCGGTCGAGGCGAAGGTGGCGTACATCGAACGCATGAAGATTGTTAGGATTTTTTTATGTTTTATAGGAATTATGTATGCAAGACTGAACAATGTTTATTATTTAATGTTATTTGATAAACTATTTATTTATTTTCATTTATGTAGCATGTGAATATTAAATTATTGACCTAACTAGATTATGTTAAACCCTAAACCAAATTAATTAATCACTCAACCTTAAATACATAATTCATTAGAACTAAAACCCTAAACCCTAATACAATTCAATTAACCAAATAACCCTAATAAAAACCATACCCAAATAACCCTTAATAAACCAGTACGTTACAAAAACAATATACTGTTTGTTTTTTTTATACTATGATTAAAACACGTTAATTATCACATTACATGACAATCCTATAAGTATTTAACAACTATGTATGTTATAAATATTGGCTTAACAGTAAGTAAATGTTTAATCTTTCCCTAAATCAACAAAGTCTGTTTTCAACCTCATCAAATTTGTATACTGCTGCATTCTACTAATATATGGTGTAGGCCATTGCTTTGCTTGATAATGACAATGTGTAGACCATAACAAAGCTGTTGGCGATAAGGGACCAGCGTCTCTTAGAAATACCTGTTACATAGGAACATACACATTCAAATTATCACAACACATTTTATTACATAAATTACACAAACATGATGATCATGCTTTTACTTGAACAAAATGATTGTCATACACATGACCGATACATATAACGTGATTTACAAAAAAATCTCTTGGTGGTTGACTTCTAAGAGGAAAAAACGTCGTACTTTGTTGGAGAAAAAGAGAAACAAGGATGACATTATACCTTGATGCAATCACATATCTCATGTCGATTATATTCATCCACTTATCCATGGTAACCTACATGTAACAGTTTTAATTACATTTATTTAAAGTAAAATTAATCCATCAAAATGTAACAAAAAACTTATATACCAACCAAAGACCAAGAATATTCACCCATACCCAATAAGGCAACAATTGCATGATATCCATAGTTACCATTAGGTTTGACATTGACAATGTTTTCAATGGAATCATGAATGCATGGATGAAAGTGATCCAACATCGGTATGGTCCTTCCTGGTTTTGGTTGTTTAGATGATGATGCACTACGTTTGACCGAATAATTACTATTTTTCATAGAATGTAATGCATCAACATACTCCCAGTAAGACAGATCACGCTTTATTGATCTTTGATGTTTGGTCATCGGTTTCTTTTGAGCACCTTTTGTTTTGACCTTTTCTGGAGGAGCACACATAGAGTTTACATCAGGGTAGGCAATTTCCTGAAGTTTACTCTTTAGAGTAACTTTGCCACAAACATCAAGCTCTTCAAATCGCTTGGATATGGTTTCCATCTCTTCGGTTATGCTGACTTCGGGCTTAGATAACCCTTGGTCTGAAAAACTTAGCCTTCGCCAAAACATATGGATTATGCCAAGAGGTATGCTACTGACAACATATCTAGCTAACTCACATGCACAAGGAAGACCATGAGTAGTTCTCATTACATATCCATAATGAGAACTATCAATACCAGCATAACATACATGCTCAAACTCAGTAGCAATCTGGTTTAAAGCATACCTTGACACGATGCCAAGTAGTTTCTTGTATAAGGTAACTTTAAAAACATGTTCAACCACATGTGTACCTGTCTCAAAAGATGTCTTAATTTCTATGTGTTGCAGCATGATCATGCTATTCATGGCTTCCCAAACACTACATAGGTCTCCAAGACTATGTTGCAATAGTCTCTTTAAGGCCCAATGAGCATACTCAACCTTGCATTTGAAATACACAAACAAGCAGACAAAAATAATTATTTTTATCCATTAGATCCTAAACCCTAACAACAACAAATATTTACATCTTTTATACCTGTTAGTTTTTGTGTTTCCTAAATGATCACCTTATTTGTCTAGGCTTTAATAAATCTTTCTTTATAGGGAATCAACCATGTTTGCTTCACATAGTCAACAAACATTGGCCACGGTAAGCAAGCAACTTCAAACTTCATAAGGCACTCATCAAAGTCTTGCTCAAAAGGACAATCAACCAAACTCCCTCAGGCTTCCATGACACTATTCCATGCATTTTTTTGACCAACCAGGGTTTTACATTTTTTCTTCACATTCTTATCAATGTGAAACCGACACAACAAATTGGTCGACTCAGGGAAAACAATTTTCACTACATTCATCAATGTTAGATCTATGTCGGTAACAATAACTCCAAGGAGGGCATCACGTCTTGGAAAAATACCTTGAAACCTTTCTAGAGGCTAAACAACATTATTTAGATGTTCTCCCTCTAAATAGGAAAAATTAGCAGAAAATGTCATCCCTATTGGTGTCACACCAACAAAGTCAAGTAACAGTAGTAACTTGCTAACCCAAGGAAGCTCCTGATCTCAAACACCGACTTGGGGCTCTTCTATCTCATCATGGCTTCTACCTTTGAAGGATCTACTGCTATCCCCCCCGCAAGATATAACATGACCCAAAAAACTCACCTCTTCTAGCCAAAACTCACACTTGGACAACTTGACATACAACCTATTATCCTTGAGGGTCTGCAACACAACCCTAAGATTCTCCTCATGTTCCTCCCTAGTCTTGGAATACACCAAGATATTATCTATGAAGACCACTACAAAACTATCTAGGTAGGGATGAAAGATCCTGTTCATGTAGTCCATGAACATGCCAGTGGCATTGGTCACACCGAAAGGCATAACTAGATACTCATAATGGTCGTAACGGGTCCTAAAGACAGTCTTCAGAATATCCCTAGAATTCACTCTAATCTGGTGGTAACCTGACCTAAGATCTATCTTACTAAACACACAAGCCCCCACTAACTGGTCCATTAGGTCATCTATCCTAGGCAAATGGTAACTATTCTTAATCGTCACCTTATTCAGCTGACGATAGTCTACGCACAGCCTCAGGGTCCCATCCTTCTTCTTGACTAACAACACAGGCGCTCCCCAGGGTGACACACTAGGCCTCACAAACTATTTCTCTATCAGCTCCTCCAACTGTTTCTTAAGCTCATTCAGCTCTACAGGGGACATCCTATAAGGTGTTATGGATATGGTTTCAGTACCAAGCACTAAGTCTATGGAGAACTCAACCTCTCTCTCAGGTGGTAACCAAGACACCTCCTCAAACACCTCAGGAAACTCCCTCACGATGGGTATATCACTCACAGGGGTCTTGGTCTCAACGCTCATGCTAGCTAGGATCATGTATACCTGTGCATCCTCTCTCAAAGATGCCTTAACCTGGTTAGCAGATAAAAACTCATCACCATCACTCACACCAGACTCAAGAAAGACAATAGATTTCTTAAAACAGTTTAGCAAGACATGGTTGAAAGATAACTAGTCCATACCAAGAATAACATCAATCTGACTTAAGGGTAACACAACCAAGTCAACTAGAAATAGTCTATCAGAAATCAAGATAGGACATTGCAAGCACACATTAGAAGTTAAAACAGACCCACTAGCAGGTGTATCCATAATCAAGTCAAATTTCAAAGAACACACAGGCAAAGCAAGTTTTTCAACACAAACACGAGAAATAAATGAATGTGTTCCACCTGAATCATACAACACAACCAAGGGAACATGACTTATGAAACACATACCTTGGATGAGATCATCGAACTGTGCGGCATCAGCTCCACTAAGAGCAAACACTCTCCCCATTGTCCTTGGTCGTCCACTCTGGTTATTCAGACTCCTACTCTTCTTTCTTCTAGGATGCAGGCAACTAGTACTGATGTAGCCCTTACCTAGACAATTGAAACAAGTCACGTCACTATTTGGGCTCTCATGAGTAAAATGACAAATCTTACCACACTTAGCACACTAGGATGGCGCAACAAGTGTAGCAGGAGCACAACCACCACCACCTCTACCAGCAGGTTGAGACACTTTGTTAGCTGGCTGAGAACTTCCACCAATAGGCTGAAATCCTCTACCGGTAGGCTGGGATCCACCGGTCCTTTGTCCCCCAAAGTGGTTGCCATATTGTCCAGAAGGGGTAGAGTACGGCTTAGCACAAATGTGAGTCATAGGCTTCTTCTCTTTCCCATGACTGGCACTGGCATTCCTGTAAAAAGTAGCCTTCCCCCGCTAATCCTCATCAAAGACCTTGCACATATTCGATAATTGTGCAAAGTTGTTGATGCCATGATAGTTAACCATCATCTTCACACATTTGGACCTTTCACTAGATTGCCCCTAATAATGAGAAAAGTATTTGACTAGGTTTTCAAACCTAGTTGCATATTCTGCCACTGTCATGCTCCCATGTTTCAACTTGAGAAACTCCATCTCCTTCCTGTTCTTCACAACCTCTAGAAAATACTTCTCCAAAAAAGTTTGTCTAAAGGTCCCCTATGGAACAATAAAACCACCTAATCCCTCTAGATGTGGACAAGTTTTCTCCCACTAGTACTTTGCCTCATCTGTTAGCATGTGAGTAGCAAACAATACCTTTTTCTTGTCCTGACACTCCATCACTCAGAAGATCTTGTCAATCTCCCTCAGCCAAGCCTCAACACCCTCAGGATCATAACCCCCCTTGAAGGTAGGTGGGTCATTCATATGAAAGCGATCTAAACCATGGTATGCAATTATTCTTCCACCGCCTCCCTGATTAGACATGACTTGCACCAGGTTGTTTAGAGCCTCAGTAAGAAGTCGCTCACGTTCATTTCTCGTAGCCATCACTTCTTGTGTCAAGCAAGAAGCAAAAACTTTGAGAAATGCACAACAGAGTAAATCTTTTTGGATCAAGTGGCCTTGGAATAATTAAGAAGAGGGGGTTGAATTAATTATTAATATGTCTTGACTAATTAAAAAATGTATCCTTCTTAGTGTTACTAGATTCAACTATGCTCTTACTACTAAGTTAAGAAAGTAAAGAACAGAAACGATAACTTAACCAAAAGTAAAAGCGGCAATTAAAAGTACACAACGGAAATTAAAGAGTGTAGGGAAGAAGAAGACAAACACAAGATTTATACTGGTTTGCAAACAACCCGTGCCTACATCCAGTCCCCAAGCAACCAACAGTTCTTGAGATTTCTTTTAACCTTGTAAAATCCTTTACAAGCCAAAGATCCACAAGGGATGTACCCTCCCTTGTTCTCTTTGAACAACCAAATCCACTTGAACTGATCCACAAGAGATGTACCCTCTCTTGTTCTCAGTATAACAACCCAAGTAGATGTACCCTCTACTTGTACCACAAAGGATGTACCCTCCAATGTGTTAGGACAAAGAATTCATAGGCGGTTAGTCCCTTGAATTCTCTGTGAGGGGGATACAAAAGATATCTCAGGCGGTTAGTGTTAGTCGGTGAAAATGACTAACTTTTGTGTATAAAACTTGTGTATATTGTATCAAACTTCTCCAATTTATAGTTGTTTTGTAATACTATAAGTACTTTTTGTTAAATATAGGTAATAGATAATTTATGCTTTTGTTTTGTGTGTTTAATAATCAATTTCTCTCAATTTCAGGTTAACTAGGCAACTTTGGCAAAGTGCTGTTTTTCACTCTTTCGCTAAGCCAAGCTGCTGGCTTAGTGAGAATTCGCTAAGCGCAACCTTCAGTGGCTAAGCGCGAGGAAGAATCCAGAAGAAGATGAGCTGTCAAGTTCGCTAAGCGCACCGCTCCAGGTCATCAAGCGCACCGCTTCAGCTCATCCACTAAGTGAAACAAACGCGCTAAGCCAAAATCCACTTATGCGCGCTAAGCGATCCAGATTTGCGCTAAGTGCACGAGCACGAACAAGGCCCCCTATTTAAGCTTGAAATCAGATTTGCAAAGGGAGTTTGACACTTTTCTTGAGAAGCTCTGCATGCACGAAGGTTCTAGAGAGAGAAAGGTCCAAGTTTTAGAGAGTTCTGAGAGATTTTGCTGTATAAAGATCTGCAGAGACGCAAATTCGAAGCGGAAGCCGTTCTGAGAGCTTGAGATGAGTTTATGAGTGATTGTGAGATCCTAGAGGTGAAGGAGACATCCTCACCACTTGTGTTTTTACAATCTTTCATCTTGTTCTTCTCTTTGTTGTAAAGGAGGTTTCCGGACTATGGAAAGCTAAATCCTCTATTGGATCTTCCCTGTAGGTACCTAATGTAAATATATTTCTATCTATGTAATGATATTTTGTGTGTTCTCTGTGCTATCTGCTTTTCATTCCAGTGTGCTTTTACCTTGATCACGTAGATGCATGCTTTGTTAGGGTCATTCAACAGTGGGAATTGGTCTGATTCTAAAGTCCTTCATAGTACGAGGCTAAGTTGTTGTGCTATCACGAGGAATCGGGGTACAAGAACTTAGTTGTGTATGTGTGTCTTAATGCGGTCTTGGTTGAGTCTAGTCTTACAAGAGGAATCTGCGGACGAGGCTTGATTAGGACTAGGCCAGGTGTCATACCCTAATTTCGTCCGGGGATTATTATTTGATGATATACAAACTTTGATTGGCCGCTTCGAGATACTTGGCACCCTTTGTTGCACAATATGTGAAGTCCCGAGACGTGTCGAAAATCAAAAGGAAGCAGGCTTACGCGATCCGTGAAAATTCCGTAATGTGACGGAAATCGAATGGAGGTGTTTTTCGCAATCCGTGAGTTTTCGTAACTTCTTCGAAAGCTAAAAAAGAGTAAATACATAATCCGTAAGGATTCGTAACCTTGCGGAAGGAAAATAAGTATCGTTACGAAATTCGTAAAGTTTCGTAACGTTACGGAAAAAGAATTACCAAAAAAAAGGTAAAGGGGGGTGCATTTAGTAAAAAGGGGGGTACAAATAGCAATCAAGCCCACTTGGGCCTTCCAGATTCTTCCTCCTGAAGGCTGTTGCTTCTGGAGGAAGCAACCTTGCTCGCCTGGGCGAGCTAAAGGGAGAAGGGGTTCAGCCTTCTTGGCACTTCTTATTCTCTGAAATTGCTGAGGAAAATTGTTTCCGTGAAGAAAATCCAAGCCGAGGCGCTTCCGTAACGTTTTCGTAACGTTTCAGTGAGTAATTACGCGAAGATTCTCGACCGTTCTTCAACATTCATTGTTCGTTCTTCATTTTCTTCAGTCTTCAACGGGTAAGTACCTCAAACCGAGCTTTTCAATTCATTCTATGTACCCGTGGTGGTCCACATTTTGTTTCATGTATTTTTATTCTCATTTTCATTCGCTTTCTATACCCCCTTTTGACGTGCTTCAGTCATTTCTCGCCTAATCTAAAAATAAAATAAATTTTTACCGATTATTTGAATTGTATCATCCGTTAATTTCTGTTAAAATGAATTCCGACCGTTCGGTCGTGCCGTAACCACGTCGGAAATCAAAGAAGAGGTAAAATAATAATATAATAATCGGAAAAAATACCTTTTAGTAGAATAAAGCGAAAAAATCAATCGGACGTTTTCTCTTTGGGATTTCTCATTCTTAATTGAATTGACTAATAACTAAAGTGAAACTAAGGCTAAAATCAACTCGCCTAGTCAAGCTCGTCCACAAAAATAGGGTTTTGAAAGTTTATCATTTCAGTTTCTTACCAAGTAAAATGGATCATTTTTAAGGTCCAACGCCTTAAAATGATCACATTTCAAGTAAAAAGAATCGCTTGATTCATGCATAAGAAAGAACTACGTAGGTCTGATTTCCTTTCCAAAGGAGGGTACGTAGGAGCAAAAGCCCCGCTTTTGTCGACCTCAAAAAATAAAAAGAAATAAAAGTTAAGGTAATACAATTTCCACAATTCTAAAAAATAGGCTATTGTCCTTTGAGACAAACGTGAGAGGTGCTAATACCTTCCTCAAACGTAAATACAACTCCCGAACTTAGAATTTTCATTTTGACCAGTTTCCTTCGGTTTTTCCGACGTTTTCCACAAATAAACGTTGGTGACATCTTTCCTCCTTTGGAAAGCGCACTCGTGAGCCTCGCCTTCGCTCGCCCGCAAAAGGGAACGTTGCGACAGTTGGCGACTCCACTGGGGACGCTTTTTGTGATTTAGGCCTATTTTAAGGAATTGTGGATTTGTGAAACTTCGTGTGTGCATTTGTTGAACTGTGTAAAATGTAAATAACTGTTGTCTATTTCGCATTCTTTACACTGCATTCTAAGCACCCACGGGTTTGAGTAAAAAAGGGGGCCCTACACCCGGGTTCATGGGAATTTAAGGAGTGGAGGTGAATCTATCATCATGCTAGGTCTCCGACTTGCTTGATAATAGTGAAACCTCGTCTAGAGCTTTCTCTCTTTATAATGTGTTGTCGCTGGTATTCCATACCGCCACAATATTATTATCTTGAGTGATGATACCTCTAGAAAACAGCCGTGTGAGTTATGAATTGTTGGGGAGTAGTTATTAGAGACCCCTAGATATTGTCCTATAGGTTCCCAAAATAGGGGCAAAGAGCAAACACGCTCCGTGCCATTTGTTCTCATGCATTTTTCTGCGAATAGCATGTTTTGCTAGTGATATTTTGTTTCTCTAGAGTGATACATCACTTTTTAATACACATGTTGAGGCGCCATAATGCCTAAAACGTAGTATTAAAAAGATGGATCTTTTTGGTCTCGTATATGTAAATTACCCTTTTGTTGTGTTTTCTTTCCGTTTCATGCATGCGCATCTGCATCATACCGTCACACGTGCGTTGTATGTAGGTCTCGTCTTTTGTCATGGGAAGTCGGAAGATCCATATCGTCTTCTTAACTGCACGCATGGGGCGTTGCGCCCCTAAAGGTGCAAGTAAGGAGAGATGATTTTCCGGGCTCTCGTGTCCGTAAATGCATTCATATCATGCATCGCATAAACATCTCTTCAGCATCATAATGAACATATTGTTCCTACATTTGTTCGTTATCATATTCCAGCATCACATTTTGCATGAGTCATTGCATCATCATGCATATGCATTCAACAAACTTTTTTGATCTACAAATTGCATACTAATTGTTTTCATGTTTGCTCATGCGTGACCCTTGCGTTTTCCCCTGCAAGACAAAAACAAAAAAGAAAGCGCGAAAATTCACGCTGCATTCTTAGTTGCATATATTCGGTACCATGAGCCAACCGTGTTGGGATCATAAACCCATTTCACTTAAAAACAAAATGATTGAACATGGTACCTAATGCATGGTTAACTAAGAAAGGATGTTTCTTCGGGCATCTTAATCTCATAATTACATTTTCCATGCATAGCATGCGTATTCTTGAGTCTTTCATCCCTATGAAATGTTGTTGAAGTATTGGCGATCAAAATTTCCATTTCCTGGGTTATGGGGTTGAACCAAGCTCGTGCTTTTACGAAAAAGTTCATCAAATCAAGTTGAAGCATGGAAGTAACAATCTTGCAAAAAATTGGGGCAGAAGATGGATCGGGTTACATCGCTGCTTCGTTTACTGCCAAACACATTTAGGACTGTTAATGTCCTTGTTACTTCCAGTTTCAACTTGACGAAGATGTCATTGGACCATGTTGAAAATCTAAATTGATTCAACCCCATATCCTGCGTAAAATTCGCAATACTTCAACTGTGCATCATTCGCATACATCCATGTTATTCATTGGTTGCATTGCTCATTTCATTCTTTCCTCACCGAACCTGTGCTAGAGCTAGAGTAATGGGTAAAGCGGAGGAGGTACAAGAGTAGATGGAGGCCGACATGGAGGCCATGAAAGAGCAAATGGCCGCAATGATGGAGGCCATGATGAGCGTGAAGAAGATAATGGAGGCCAATGCAGTTGCAATTGCCGCTACCAGCGTTGTTGCTAAGGTGAACCTGATGTCCCCATCCGGCATCAACCAAATGAATCATCCAACCTCAGATATGGTAGGCAAAGATTTGGGAAGTACGGGCGGCCCCCATGATGTGCAAATTCAAAACGAGCACGCCTTCCCGCCATATGGCTTGCCTCTCAACTATACGCCACCCAATGTGGCGTACACTCCCAATAAGAATGTCAATAACTCCACTCCTATACCCATTGAGAGCCAACAACCCCAAACTGATCATGCACATGTCTCTTAAACCGTGGGGGAGACACATGAAATTCCCCACCACAATCTAGCCGACTTCGAGCCTTGCCTCGAATATGCCACTGAAGGGCAAGCAGTTGGTGGTATACCCTTGCAAAACACTTCGGAGGGCCCTCAGTATCACCCACAACTACACCTCTTGCATTCCACAACAAGTAAAAACCCTCATGCTATGGCAGAAATGGGAAAGTTGGATCATATAGAGGAAAGGCTCAGGGCCATTGAAGGAGGTGAAGATTATGCCTTTGCTAACCTAGAAGAGTTGTTCCTAGTACCCAATATCATCACCCCTCCCAAGTTCAAGGTGCCAGACTTTGACGAGTACAAGGGGACTACTTGCCCCAAGAACCATCTAAAAATGTATTGTCGGAAGATGGGGGCATACACAAAAAATGAGGAATTGCTGATACATTCCTTCCAAGAAAGTCTTACTGAGGTAGCTGTTACTTGGTACACTAACTTGGAACCTTCCCGAGTCCATTCTTGGAAGGACCTAATGGTTGCCTTCGTTAGGCTGTGTCAGTATAATGGCTTCAGATAGGATGCAACTACAGAACATGTGCAAAAAGAGGGCACGGATCTTTCAAAGGATGCGCCCAAAGATGGAGAGACTTGGCAGCTCAAGTAGCGCCCCCAATAATAGAGAAAGAGATTATCACAATGATAGTAGACATGTTACCAGTGTTCTATTATGGAAATGGTGGGTTACACACCTTCAAGCTTTGCGGATTTGGACTTCGCCGGCAGAAGGATCAAAGCGGGTCTGAAAAGAGGCAAATTTAGTCATCCTGCTTGGACGAATGAGAAAACCGGGGCAAATGAAGAGGGTGAGGATGAAGTAGAAGCCCATGCTGTGACTGCCATTCCTATATGGCCAAGTTTCCCACCAACCCAACAATGTCATTACTCAGCCAATAACAACCCTTCTCATTACCCACCACCCAGTTATCCACAAAGGCCATCCATAAAACAATCACAAAGTCTGTCTACCGCACTTCCAATGACGAACATCACCTTTAGCACAAACCAAGAGCACCAACCAAGAAATGAATTTTGCAGCGAGAAAGCCTGTAGAATTCACCCCAATTCCAGTGTCCTATGCTGACTTGCTCCCATATCTACTTGATAATTCAATGGTAGCCATAACCCCAACCAAGGTTCATCAACCTCCATTTCTCCGAGAATACGACTCGAACGCGACGTGTGCTTGTCACGGAGAAGCCCCGGGGCATTCCATTGAGCATTGTAGGGCTCTGAAGCGTAAGGTGCAAGGTCTAATTGATGCGGGCTGGCTGAAATTCGAGGAGAATCACGTGTAAATCCTGACATTGACAAAAGATGCCACACATGGGGCAATTTTGAAGGCTGTTGTAGATATCTCTAATGACTCATCAGGATTTTCAAGTTTGTACCATTATTGTAAACCACATTTACAATGTTAAATGAAATGGATAAAGGTTATATCTTTGTCCCTCATCCTCTCACAAATGCATCTTTGCTTATTCAACTTTCACCGGAATGTGGGTGCAAGCCATTGGTCTGTTTGCTCAAGCAACCTGTGCTCCTGAGTTTGGACTTCCAAGAACGTTCAATCAGAGATTACTCGTCTTGCATGTTGGTGGGGGTGCCGTAAAACAACGAGTAAAGTTCAAAACAAATAAGTTTCAAAATAAAAATAAAAAAAAGTGTTAAAAAAAAAACATTTGATTGACTGTGTTTTCAAGACGTTCATGTGACCTCATTTTATCATTCCGGAAAGTTTGTCTTTTTAGAGAGAAGTGAGTTATCAAGAATAGGATGTTGGACAAATGGCCTCAGTTACCTTAAAGGGGGGTTGAATTAAGATGCAAAGACTATTCCCCAATTAAGCTTTCACTCTCTCTTTTCGGATTAACAATGCACCCTTAACATGAATTACTCAAAAGACAATTCAAAATAAACTTCTTTAAAGCAAAAGATAAATAGCAATAAATAAAAGAAGTTTAAGGGAAGAGAGGAATGCAAACTTGATTTATACTGGTTCGGCCACTTCCCGTGCCTACGTCCAATCCTCAAGCAACCCACTTGAGATTTTCAACTCTCTTTGTAAAACTCCTTTTACAAAGTTTGAACCACACAGGGACAACCCTTCCCTTGTGTTCAGGAATCCTCTACAACAAGAGACCCACGGTCTCTTAATCCCTTTTCAGAAATAAGAGGAAGAGAAGAAGAGATCTCTCTTAAAAGAGATAGATTGTACAATGAAGATCAATCAAAGTTCCTTATTAAAAATGCAAGTGGTTGACCAAGGAATCTTTTTGAGAGGATAAAACATTTCAATTCAAAAAAAACTCTTAATCTTTTGAGAGGATAAAACTTTTTGGCAACTCTCTTTAAATTCATGTTTCCAAGTCACATATAAATAGACCTTTGATGGGCATTCATAAACCATTTGAATAGATGTGACTCTTGGGAATTATATTCTGAAAATCCCCTCTGGTAATCAATTACAAGACTTGTGTAATCAATTACAGGTTTTAAAAATTTGAATTAAAACATTTTCAACTGCTGGTAATCGATTACCAGAGAGCAAATCTCAATTTGAAATGATAGAATTCTTTGGTCAAACCTTTTGTTTTTTCAATTTAGAAACTTCTTCCTAAAGATTCTAGAGATCAACTTGATCATATATCTTGATTTTCTTGGATTCTTGTCTTGAATAAAACTTAGAAGCACTTGATCCTTTAGCATCATCAAGACATCAAAACATCTTGCTTCTACATAGGAGTCATTTGACTTAATCCATCAACTGAAAAATCCTTCAACTATTTCTCGTCCTTGGAAAATTCTTTTTGCAAGAATCCACTGCTTCTTTCATTCTTCCTCACTACGAGGTTGTGAAAACAAGACAACAATTGGTACCTCTAAGCCCTACACTGGGGCAACGAAAGGCACCATGCAAAAACCTCAAGCGAACCTAGAGGCAGATTAGAAGTTTTCACCCAATAGGTTCCCAGCTACAAGGTCATGACGAATTACAACGATTGGTACCTCAAAGCCTTACACTGGGGCAATGAGGGGCATCGTGCATGAGCCTCAAGTGAACATAGGGGCAGATCAAAAGTTCTCACCCGTCGATGTTTTTAAACAAAAAAAAAGGGAGACAAGCCCTGGAATTTCAATAGATTGATTAAACGTCAAACAGCTCCATTCCCGTCACTCCAAAATGGTCAAGTGACTAAATCAAACAGAACATACACTCTGAGGGAGTTCCCGGAGAGATTTGCAAAAGATAGGATAGGGTTGATGAATTATCACCTTTTTCAAAAGGACAGTCAATCTGTGTTTTCCAAAAAGATTAAATCAAAATCAAAATCACAAAATAGGGAAAGAATGTCATGAACATTGTACAACTTTCCATTGCATTGCATTGTTTCATATGAGGTCAGCATTACCAAATTTCACAACAAAGGTTGCATGCGTCTGCATCCCTAAAAGTCATGTTAACTGCATAGATTTCCTACATCTCGTGTCCAATCTTGTTGGATGACCGGCCCTCTCGATGGGCCGATCTCTTGTTTTCTCGTAAAGGTGGACCCTTGGGTACTAGTACCTATCACCTTTAGAGGACTATATGTCCTCGCCATCAGAGGACTGCACATCCTCGCCTACGGAGGGCTACACGCCCTCGCCTTTAGAGGGCTACGCGTCCTCATTTTCAGTGTGCTCCATATCCACACCTTAGGAGAATATAAGGTCCTTTCCCCTTAGATGCTTAACCGAGACTTGCGCTCCCGGTTAAGGGGCTAGTTAGTTTCCTTTTATCAGTTCCTAGGCCACCCCCTGATATTGGAGGGCGACCAACTGTGCAAGCACATCCAGAAAGGGAGGCTATCACGCATCTAGTATGCATACTGGGGCAAGATTTCACCCGTGCCGCTGCAAAAAGACGAGTGCGGATCATGCGCACCAACATGACCACTCTTACATGGATATGGATGACGTTGTTATTTAGCAACATTCTGCCCAGCGACCACAATGCCAATCTCCCCCTGCAGATGTATCAGTTGGTCTGTGCCGTCATGACATAGGTAAGTATGCACATGGCTCAATTGACTTCTGATGTCATCTATTGTTTGCAGGGATCGCGCCCACAAGACGCCCAATGGACCCGAAGAAGTCCAACAGGGCCCTGGGGTTTCCAGCTCTGGTTACGGGCCTCTGTTAGTCCTACAGGGTGCCCGTTCCCCTAGCGAGGTCATGCCATCGTGACATAGGTAAGTATACATATGGTTCAATTGATTTCTGATACCATTTATTGTTTGCAGGAATGGCACCCACAAAGACACCCAGTGGACCCGGAGAAGTCCAACAGGGCCCTGGGGTTTCCAGCTCTGGTTACAGGCCTCTGTAGTCCTACAGGGTGCCCGTTCCCCCCGACAAGGTCACGTCATCATGACATAGGTAAGTATGCACATCGCTCAACTGATTTCTGATTTCATCTATTGTTTGTAGGGATCGTGCCCGCAAGACACCCAATGGACCCGAAGAAGTCCAACAGGGTCTTGGAGTTGCCAAGCTCTAATTACGGGCCTTTGTCAGTTCTACGGAGTGTCTGTCGCCCCCAGCAAGGTCATTAGGCCCCCTACTAATTGAGCTTTCATCAAGAAGTACTACGTCCCCAGGCGGGCGCAGGGCGAAACACCACAGCAGCCTTGGGATGGCCGGCAGCGGGCAACAGACGTACCACCATCACCTCTAGAGTTCACCTCAACTCATCCACAAAAAGGTTAGAGCGTTGCTTACGACCCATGGCCGACCAATAGGCAACCAAGTCCAGAGCCAAAGGTAAGCAAAGTACTAGGTCTGTGACCGACAAGCCATCAAGCGTCCAGCTCAAGGCGTTAAAGAAGCGCTACTAGGAGGCAACCTAGTACCTTTTTAAATCTCTGCTTGTTATTTGATCACCTTTGTTTCTCAAGTCATAGCAGGACACACCTAGTTGCTCATGATCCTAGGAATTTAAATAAAACAAGCACAAGCTCGGAAGGTAGTCATACCTCACAATATATATATATATATATATATATATATATATATATATATATATATATATATATATGTTTAGGTAGAAAGATACCTTGAATATGCATGTATGTAGCAAAAATACTTCACAAAATATATATATGTATGTTTAGGTAGCAAGATACCTTGGATATACATGTATATAGCAAAAATATCTCACAAAACATATATATGTATGTTTAGGTAGCAAGATACCTTGGACACACATGTATATGGCAAAATACCTCACAAAATATACGTATGTTTAGGTAGCAAAATACCTCAAAAAAAAAGAGAGAGCAAAAAGAGAGCGAGCAAGAAAAGAATAAGAAAAAAATATAATAAAAAAAATAATAATAAAAAGTTGTCTAGCTAAAAAACAACATGCTTGTGAAAAGAGATAATTTCTGACTTTTCTTTGAAAGATTTTACTGATCTTAACCAGTTTTTGAAAAAAAAAATGTGTGTACACATTTGAAGGGTAAATGCTGTGAAAAGTTTTTCGAACACCCAAGATAGACTCGGATGAATGCACAAATTGATAGAAGAACATATTTTGGAAATATTGGGTTGACTTAAAATAGGGAAAATAAATCCTGAGCCCTAGTGTCACATGACCATAAAAACTTGATGCTTGAGTGTCCACATGGGTGCATGCATGACCAGTTTTGCATAAAATTTCCTAATCATCATTTGTTGCATGTGTATCATGGGAATAATGTGGGGACATCCCCTTTATCCCCGAACCGTTGGCCAAATCCTGACATGTATCATGACCAGCCGTTCTACAAGCCTTGAGCCAAAATCCCAACTCACCATAATCCTTACCCTCGGAAGAAAACACAAAGAGAAGGAAAATTCCCAATCCAAGAAAGGGAGAAGACACAAAAAAAGAAGAGAGAATTCCCAATCCAAGAAAGGGAGAAGACACAAAACAGAAAGAAAGAGTGGGAGAAAGCAAAAAAAAAGAAAGGAAAATTCTCGATCAAGGATCGGAAGAAAACAGAAGAAATATGCAGAAAGGTCTTCGGACCAGACAATATCTGAACAATACAGAATTGTCACCAAGTAAACAAAAAAGAAAGGAAACCACGACCCAAAGTGGCCCTCTCCCTTTGATTGCCAACCAAAATCCTGTGCGCTAGCGACTTTCTCGCCACGCACTAAACAAAAACAGAAAAGGAAAAGGCAAAAACACTCAAAGCCAAATTCCCCACCTAAAAACCATTCCCAAAATAAGTCCTATTGATCCATGATCACACATGTAATCTTTGATTTGATAGGAAATGATTTGCAAAATCAAGTCATGACATATCTATGGTTTGGAATTAGGATAAAACACTTACCTGTGTGAGATTGATACACTTTGAGTGATTTTCTCCTATCTTTGTTGGACCCAGTGTTTCCTCTAAATGGTCGTTTAGAAATGAAATGCTAACATCCAAAATCTCATTTACGGTTATGAGAAAATTTCATCAGCATACTCTCCTTCCCCGATAGACACATTGTTTTTCATCCAAAAAGCATATGTTGCTCTGATCAGTTGGAAGTTTTGTCTCTTTACTAAAGCATGTTCGCATTTTGGTGAAGAAAACACCGAGACTATTTTTAGTCTCACAGTTGTCAAGAACTACGTAGGTTTGAGTTCCTCATCACAAATCGAGGATACGTAGGAGCAAAAGCCCTGCTTTTGTCGACCACCCCACTTTTTGTTACCATGACCCAAGAGTCCGGGGGCATGCGGAGCCACATGACCGTGGGATCCCCAAATTCGTATGTTCCATCATTTATCATTTGTATGCTATCTTTTGTTTAATTGAGGGACTAACGTTTGTGTCGTTTTGATTGACTTTTGTTTTGTGCATACATGTCGTTTGAACTGTTACGTTAGTATTTACTTCGTTGTTGTCAATAGTGTTTTTTGAAATTCCGGAGTCGTGTGGAGTTTTTCATTTAGGAACGTCGTCCTAAAAATAAAATGAACCAAAATCATGATGAAAAAGGAAAGAAGTGTTGTGAATAAAGTGTCTACATATATAAAGGAAAAGAAAAAATGTTTTTATATATATACATGTATGTAAAAGGAAAATGTGTATAGAAGGTTTTTGTGTGTGTAAGTGATGTGTGGAGAGAAATTCTTGTGTGTGTGATCAACGAGTGTATATAAAGAAACTTTTGTATGAGCCATAGGTGTGCGTTGGAGAAAAACGAAAAAGATCTTTGAATGTAAATAGGGTTTGATCATGTGACGTAAAGAGAGAGAGTTCCAATGCGTATACAGAAAAAGTTTGTCATGTATAAAAGTGTAGATATACAAAAGAAAATTTCTTCATAAAGGACCACAAGTGTATAATTTTGTGAATATATAAAAATGAAACAAAAAGAAAGAAAGACCGCAAAGGTCGACATGTTATAGTTAAGAAGTATAAATCATTCGTAAAGAGCAAACGTATCTTCTAGAAACAAGGGACTGATGCTAAGAGTTTATTTTCCGGAATAAACCGAGATAAGAATGGATGAATTCATTGAACTGATGAAAGAACATAATTTGGAAACATTGGGTCTGTTTGTGTAAATTCCCAACCGTAGGTAGTATCACAATGCCATAAACGGGATGCTTGAGTGCCCACCTGGCTGTAGCCATGACTAATTTTGCACGTTGTTTTCAAATCATCATTGTCACGCGTGCCTTATGGAATAATATGGAAGTTCAGCCCGAAATCGACACCTTGACACCCAAATTTGATTTGCCCCAGATATCAAGATTGGGTTCCCACGATAAAAGACCCCATTGAAACACAACCTTAGACCTTTTCGAACATTGGCCTATAAAAAAGAATCCTCATTCCTTCCCCGAAGCAAAGGACAACGGAATCTCCTCAAGGGAGAGTGAATAGAATGCTAAAACCCGATTTCCCAAAGAAAGGGATGGGGAAGGAGAAGTGAAAAAAAAGAAGAAGGAAGAAATGGAAAGAAAGAAAAAGAAAAAGATGAAAATAAAGAAAAGAACAAAAGAAAGAAAGGGAAGGATTCCCGATCAAAGATCGAAAGGAAGTGAAAAGGGAAAAGAAGCAATTCTCGATCAATGAAAGAAAGAGGACATAAATTCTTCAAGCCAGATAAATTTTCGGCAAGGTAGGTGACTGCCGGCAAAGGAAAACCCATTTTTGGTGATTCTTCCTTTCAGATTGCCACTCAAAATCATTCTCGACTGGCGATATCCCACCCCACATGAACAAAGAGGAAAAGACCGAAACACCCAGCTTCCTCTCCAAAAAACACTACCCTCGAGAAAATCCTATTGGTCCGTGATCGTACGTTTGATCTTTGATTCGATAGGAAGTCGTGTGCAAAATAAAGTCATGGTACAGTTATGGTTTGGGAATAGGATAAAACACTTACCTGTGTGAGTTTTATACACCATGAGTGATTTATTTTCAACTTAGCCCGATGTTTCCCATGCATGTTCATTTAAAAGCTAAAAGTTGACATCCTGCCTTTCATTCTCGGTTACAAGGAAGATTACCCTTAGCACAAGTATATTGTTTCTCTAAGATATGGTGCTCTCGTGAATGATTTATTTTTCTTTGCAAAAAGCATGTTTGCCTTGCAGGTGGAAAAACCCGGTGGACCGTTCGGTCCTGCCAACCATTTTTTTTCCGGAGCCCCATGAATGTCATTGCCTAGCGCTGTTCATGTGTCCTCCACCTTCGAGTTTGGAGCTATGCTTCATGATTGCCTAAGTGTGGACCCTCAAGTGCAATCCTCCATTCTCCATTTTTTTCGGAGCCCCATGAATGTCATTGCCTAGCGCTGTTCATGTGTCCTCCACCTTCGAGTTTGGAGCTATGCTTCATGATTGCCTAAGTGTGGACCCTCAAGTGCAATCCTCCATTCTCCACTTTTTTCGAAGCCCCATGAATGTCATTGCCTAGCGCTGTTCATGTGTCCTCCACCTTCGAGTTTGGAGCTATGCTTCATGATTGCCTAAGTGTGGACCCTCAAGTGCAATCCTCCATTCTCCACTTTTTCCGGAGCCCCATGAATGTCATTGCCTAGCGCTGTTCATGTGTCCTCCACGTTCGAGTTTGGAGCTATGCTTCATGATTGCCTAAGTGGACCCTCAAGTGCAATCCTCCATTCTCCACTTTTTTCGGAGCCCCATGAATGTCATTGCCTAGCGTTGTTCATGTTTCCTCCACCTTCGAGTTTGGATCTATGCTTCATGATTGCCTAAGTGTGGACCCTCAAGTGCAATCCTCCATTCTCCACTTTTTTCGGAGCCCCATGAATGTCATTGCCTAGCGCTGTTCATGTGTCCTCCACGTTCGAGTTTGGAGTTATGCTTCATGATTGCCTAAGTGTGGACCCTCAAGTGCAATCCTCCATTCTCCACTTTTTTCGGAGCCCCATGAATGTCATTGCCTAGCGCTGTTCATGTGTCCTCCATTATCAAGCGCGGAGCCTCTGGTGACTGGGAAATATGTTTTTCTGTTGTTTTCCGGATCGGTTCCTTCGCCAAATATGTGTATGTGTATATATGTATATTATATTTCGTTGTTCTTGTTGTTTTTTTTTGTGTATTTTTGTTTTGTGCAGAAGGAAAAAGAAGGAGTAGAGACGAGAGTCGTCATCACAGAAAGGGCTGGACGGACGAAATCAGTGTCTTATCTTTGCTTTCCTCTTATCTCCGATGAGAGGTAAGTAAAGAGGGGCAACTGTCATACCTTAATTTTGTCCGGGGATTATTATTTGATGATATACAAACTTTGATTGGCCGCTTCGAGATACTTGGCACCCTTTGTTGCACAATATGTGAAGTCCCGAGACGTGCCGAAAATCAAAAGGAAGCAGGCTTATGCGATCCGTGAAAATTCCGTAATGTGACGGAAATCGAAAGGAGGTGTTTTTCGCAATCCGTGAGTTTACGTAACTTCTTCGAAAGCTAAAAAAGAGTAAATACATAATCCGTAAGGATTCGTAACCTTGCAGAAGGAAAATAAGTATCGTTACGAAATTCGTAAAGTTTCGTAACGTTACGGAAAAAGAATTACCAAAAAAAAGGTAAAGGGGGGTGCATTTAGTAAAAAGGGGGGTACAAATAGCAATCAGGCCCACTTAGGCCTTCCAGATTCTTCCTCCAGAAGGTTGTTGCTTCTGGAGGAAGAAACCTTGCTCGCCTGGGCGAGTTGGGTGGCAAGCTCGTCCCCTATTTTGCTATAAATAGGGGGAGGAGTGAAGGGAGAAGGGGTTCAGCCTTCTTGGCACTTCTTATTCTCTCGAAATTGCTGAGGAAAATTGTTTCCGTGAAGAAAATCCAAGCCGAGGCACTTCCGTAACGTTTCCGTGAGTAATTACGCGAAGATTCTCGACCGTTCTTCAACATTCATCGTTCGTTCTTCGTTTTCTTCAGTCTTCAACGGGTAAGTACCTCAAACAGAGCTTTTCAATTCATTCTATGTACCCGTGGTGGTCCACATTTTGTTTCATGTATTTTTATTCTCATTTTCATTCGCTTTCTATACCCCCTTTTGACATGCTTCAGTCATTTATTTAAGTCATTTCTCGCCTAATCTAAAAATAAAATAAATTTCCACCGATTATTTGAATTGTATCATCCGTTAATTTCTGTTAAAATGAATTCCGACCGTTCGGTCGTGCCGTAACCACGTCGGAAATTAAAGAAGAGGTAAAATAATAATATAATAATCGAAAAAAATACCTTTTAGTAGAATAAAGCGAAAAAATCAATCAGACGTTTTCTCTTTGGGATTTCTCATTCTTAATTGAATTGACTAATAACTAAAGTGAAACTAAGGCTAAAATCAACTCGCCTAGTCAAGCTCGTCCACAAAAATAGGGTTTTGAAAGTTTATCATTTCAGTTTCTTACCAAGTAAAATGGATCATTTTTAAGGTCCAACGCCTTAAAATGATCACCTTTCAAGTAAAAAGAATCGCTTGATTCATGCATAAGAAAGAACTACGTAGGTCTGATTTCCTCTCCAAAGGAGGGTACGTAGGAGCAAAAGCCCCGCTTTTGTCGACCTCAAAAAATAAAAAGAAATAAAAGTTAAGGTAATACAATTTCCACAATTCTAAAAAATAGGCTGTTGTCCTTTGAGACAAACGTGAGAGGTGCTAATACCTTCCTCAAACGTAAATACAACTCCCGAACTTAGAATTTTCATTTTGACCAGTTTCCTTCGGTTTTTCCGACGTTTTCCACAAATAAACGTTGGTGGCGACTCCGCGCATCTTTCCTCCTTTGGAAAGCGCACTCGTGAGCCTCGCCCTCGCTCGCCCGCAAAAGGGCACGTTGCGACACTAGGCTATCATGAGGAATCGAGGTCTAGCAGTCCAGGAGACAACATAGGAACTGATGTGTCATCATTTTCTCATATTTCTTAACCCTTTTTGTCACCATTTTAATTACTGATTAGCCTTAATTGTCAAATTAATTATGCAATTTTATCATTTGGGCCTACTGGATAATTTTGTGTTTTTAATTTAATTTCAGGAGAATTATGAGCAATTGGGCTTGAATCCAAAATTGGGCTTGGGCTTGAATCCAAAATTGGGCTTGGACTTGAAGAGAGCAGACTATTTTATTCTACCAAATTTTATCTTATCTAGATATTATTTAGATTTGATCTCTTCTAGATATTATTTCATCTAGATCTTATCTTATCTTATCTAGATTTTATTTTATTTTTGGGCTTGGATTTAAAACAGATTTGTAAGCTTTGGGGCTTCCTCTCTCTTCTGTCTCTCTCTCCTCTCTCTTCTCTCTCTCTCTCTCTCTCCTCTCCTCTCTCTTCTCTCTCTCTATCTCCTTTTTCATTTTTAGTTTTAGGTTTCTCTTATTCTTTTAGACACTTTTTCGTTTTGGAAGAGTAATTCTAGTTTTCTTCGTTTTCTACTGATTAATGGAAGGCTAAGTCTCCACGTTGTTTTCTCTTGAGGATCAAGCACAACTCTCTTTGAGGTTCTATTATTACTATTAAATTATGATTAATTTCTCCTCTTCACCAATTATTCTGTATTTGTTGCTACTGATCCATGCATGCTTAGTGCTTGATTAATTGTCTCTGCGCTTAATTTACGCTCATGCTTAATGATTGTTTATGATTAATTGGTGTATGTGTTGCTTAATCACATAATGAATGCCTTATGTTAAATTTCGCTTAGTAATTTAATTTAGGGTTGGATTAAGTGGTTGAACTGATAAAGGATAATTTCTCGTAACCTAGGATAAGAGACTTGCTTGTGAATCAATGGGAAACAACGTGTTTTAATTCTGATATTTTTTAATTAAAATTTGCTCGATGTTTAATTTACAAAAACAAAAAAACCCCCCCAATTCGTTACTGTTTTATTACTATCTGTTATGAACGTTTGGTTGACCATTGCTCATTGGGAGACGACCTAGGATCACTTCCTAGATACTGCATTTTTAATGTTTATTTGATTCGGGTACGGCCTCGATGAAATTTGGCGCCGTTGCTGGGGAGTAGTGTCCAATGGTTCATAATAGCTAGTGATTCGTGTTTTATGTTTAGTTGTTTTATGCTTTCGTGTTGTGTTAGTGTCTTGTTAGTTTGTTTAGTGTGGTGTTTTGTTTTAGTTTTTCTGTTTAGCACTTCCCCTGTTTCAGTTTTTGTGTTTTGCTGTGAATAGTGTTTTACGACGGATTTAGCGACCACTTTTGCTGACCTGGGAAACAGAGTAGTAGTGCAAATCCATTAGTGACTGAATTAGTGACTACAGCTGACAATTTAATTGGTGATTTTTGTTTTGATAGTTAGGGTTGTTATTTTTGGCTGAATTTTGGTGTGGTAGGTTCTTTTGACTAATATTTTGTGTGAAAAATACCAGGAACACTTGTTGGGGCCAGATTTGAGAGATTCAAAAAAATTTGAGAACTTGTGTTTACCAAAACTTCAAACGGCCATAACTTTTGCTTTGGGTATCAGAATGACTATTAT